>NW_009624711.1:15663-56466 GCF_000690535.1 Cariama cristata | reverse complement strand
AAATTCAAACTTTGCGGCGAGTAGCGAGGAGGGAGCCACTGGCTGGAGGTGGGACCATCTCAGCACCAGTGTGGATCCATACCCGAATTAAGTGACTATGTATCCATGGCTTTAAGCCAGATTTTTCTTTTCTGTGCCCTTCAAATCAAGTTTCGAAATGAGACACCTAAATACAAACATACTGACCGTTCTCCTGTTAAATCACACTTTCTTCAGTGGTGACTTAATGTTTGGGAAAATCAGGCCAGTTCTACTTAGACACAGTTGTGCTGTGTCCTGTGTCTCATTTGTTACTGATCCTTGTTGTGGGAGGAGATAGCATGCTTGAGAGCTGAAGGGAAGGCAGTATAATAATTAACATCTGTAAGGCCAAAAAGTAAACTTAAGGGAGATAACGAGAATGTTTTCGGTAATATACCATATGAGAAAATGACCCTTTTCCCGTTGTATCTTACCTCATGGAATCTGAAACCACAGTGTAGCTACCTACACCTTTGGGAGGATACAGAAGGATTCAGCATTTCAACTGTAAGCTACAGAAAGGCTTTTCTAGCTTGCAATATCTTTATCTCATTTAGCAATTTCTGTAAGTAAGTTTTGGTGCTTGCTTTGGGTACTTTCTCTAGTGGTTTCCCAAACTGATTATAGACTTGTTCAGCTGATTTCCATCTCATGTTTTTCTGTCTGTCATTGGGTTATTGGAGAGCTCTTGTCAGATTTCAAATAACCATTGTGGGGGTCCCCTGTGTTTAAAAAAGAAAAAAATATCTGTTCATAAAGTGAAGGAGGAAAACTGGTCAAAAGGGCTCTGATCTGTGGGTGAGGAAGCAACCTTAGCAATGGAAAATGCAGGGCTTTGCCTAAGCAGTTCTATGAAAGAGCTCTCCTAACCAGTGTGGACTTGGGATAAGACAGATAACCTCAATGGGGTTGAATGAAGTTTATCTTTCAGTGGCTTGAAATGAAATACAAAGGTGATGCGTGAAGCGTATGATTTTCATAAGCCTCTATGAAATGTCAAACAAAAATGTCTTTCATATAATGGTGCAAGAGAAGCTGAGAACCATGCAGGAAGAAAGAGCGCCTTGAAGTAGACAATTCAGTTACTCACACTATTGGAATGGAAAAGAAAAAGTTGTAACCTGGAATAGTGGGGGAAGTGGTTAAAAAAAAACCCAAACATTCCAAAGAACCATACGACCTACTTTAGGGGTGGGTAAAAGTTGCTGTAGACTGACTCCTCTGATTAAATTTTGATTATTCTATTTTTTAGAGAAAAAAATCCCACAGTAAGACCTATAAAACAAGGACCTTGCTGATAGAAAGTTACTTTTTTGGGAACCCTACTACGCAGGCACTGTATGCTATTTTTATGCATACTAATCATGTAACAGAGAATGTCTGTTGTACATTTGCAGAATTCAGTGTCTGTTTTTTCTTGAATCTCTATACTGTCTGTTCTTGGAGTGCATTAAAAATATTTACCTGCTTGTAAACCATTCAAAACATAAATGAAGCCCAAAGAACTGCTACATCCATTGGGAAGAGGGTAGAAATGTCAGCAGCAGTGTTAACCCAGGGCTGACAGTCTATGATACCATAGACACCTGCCTGAAAAGAGTGAGTGAGGTCAGAGCCACAGCAGTTCTAGTGCCAAAGAGGTTTCATAATTACCTGCGGAAGTTGAAGAACTACTCAAGTAACATGAAATTTCTAGTTGATGTTAATGTATAGGTAGTGGTGGGGTTGTGAGGGGTGGCTGGGGGACTGCAGCCTGTGTACATAGAGTAAAGCAAAGTCCCTCTGTTATGTTTCTACACGACCATGCAAGAATTCTGGATTTTTAACCTATTCCCATTTCTTTCTCTCATGTAAGGTTGCAAGGGCTTGGTCTTACCTCTAGAAACAAATAGAGGGCTGTATTCTTTGGTGATTCTGTTGCTGAGATCTGAGTATAGTCCTACTGATGCCCCATCGGCAGGTTGGTTGTAGTCATGCAAGAGCTTTGCAGTATTTCCCTGAAGCTTGCCACTGCTGCTTGCTCAAGCCTCTGTTTTTACTGTCAACAGTCTCTTAAGAATCAGAAAAGTCACTTTCTCTTGGCACTGAACAAGGAACTTTGTTCAAGTAAAGGCTGCCCCCGAAGCTACACTGTCTCTTTCATTGGAAAACCTCTGCCTAGAACATTCTCGTGTCAATAAACACGGCGTTCCAGCGTAGTGATGCTGCGGTGACGTTGCTTTGCACTGTACTGCGTTTGAGTGTTAAAAAGGGACATTGTAGTGTGGATAAATCAGAGTACTTGTCCCAAACACGAGAACTCATAAAATTCTTGTGATGATGTCTTAGGCCAGTGCTCTGGAACACGGCAGTGACTTTTAAAAGCTGTTGTGGTATTAGTTAATCTATAAATTACTTGTTCTGAGGCGGCATTTTTGTAAAACTTATGTAATAAAAATTAAATAATGATAATGTTTTTTAAAAGAGAGGTATTAAAAGTGCCCTGTTCTGCAGACCAAAGCAATAATATGTTGGGCAGCATCAAAGCGTAAAACAAGATGGTTTGCATCATTAACACTAAATGAAATGGCTTAACAAGCCAATAAATGATGAGAATAACACAAAGTTATCACACAATACAGTTTTTGAAAGTGCCAGAAATAAATTTTCTGAAGCAAATAATTTTCCAATAAAATCAGATGGCATTTAAAGGAACATGTTTTTCTGATTACTGAATGTGAGATTAAATATCACCATTAAATACTATTTATCATATTCAGTGTACTGTATGTATGGTCTTCACAGCAGCCTAGTGAAGTAGAAAGGAAGAGTGACAATTATTTTTCTTATTTTGTAAATCAGGCAAATAAAGGAATTACATCAGGAAGACTGGAAAAATTCTTGCTTAATTCTGAAATCCGTATGACAGTCAAATCTTTAAGTCATGGTTTTTCTTTTTTTCTGAGTCTTCAGAAAGTCTTTACACATTACATTCCATAAACAAGGCTATGAACAGAACAGTACTTATAAAAGTGTGGGCCATTTCAGAACCTATAGTGTTCCACTATGGAAATTGCAATTTTTACAGTGTGATATGTATTTGCGTTAGGCATTACAGTCACAGACAAGAAGATAAGGTTCACGCTCCACAAAGCTTTGTCTAGGGCAAGGATGGGAAATACTGGGTGTTGGCTGGCTGTGATCTGTGACTTAATTTCATGTTGTGGGATTCTTTTCATTTTTAGATAAGGTAAGTGGTAATGGGGCTAGACGAGTCTTTTTGACCCTCAACAAGGAAAAGATTTCCCACCCTTGGGCTACCACGAAGTTCGTCAGATTAACATGCTTCTCAGTTCTACTTCGTATCTGCATGCACAGCTACTGTACTGGGAGCTAAATATTTTTCAGATCCAAAATCTATTACTCTTGCTTTGGAAGATATTTTTCCCTGTGCGTCTAAAGAGTACAGGATGGCACAGATGAACCTGAGAGATTTTATCAAACTCAGTACTGCAGAACTTGTGCACAGCGTTCTGAGACAAGAATATATCTAAGCATACTAAATTCTGTCCTTTTGACATTCTGTAATCTTGTGCTTCTAAAACAAACCCTTGACATACGCGCATGCCCAACCAAATTCAGCCATGGTAGTGCCCAGACTTCTCCAGTGACTTCAGTAGGCTATAAATAGCATTCTATTGCTATACATCATTTTCTGTTCCAAGCTCTGATTCAGGTAAACACTTGTGTAATTATGAGCATCTGTTGAAGTCCATGGTATAACCCCACAACATCTCCATAAGCAGCAGGGTGGAGAATATTTCTTTCTTTCATTGAAGTAATCTTCTGGGGAAGAAAAAAATCAAATTAATTTTTTATTTATTTATTAGGCCCATTCCTATAAGAGAAAAATGGGAATAGATTGGGTATGGTGGTTTCTTGAGTCAAGTAAGCAATAAATCCATGCAAAGAAGTAGCTTTTCAGCTCATGGGAAGTTTGTGGATTATACTTGCCTTCCATTCATTTTTATTTTATATTTTACTTTACCTTAAGTACCTGCTTAATGTTTTGCTGAACTGGTGTTTCCATCAGATGCTATTTCTCTCTCAACATACTTTATTGAAAGGAATTTTGAGACAAGCCCATCATAATTCCCCAAACTCCTCCAAACACTGCTCTTACATGATTTGACTGATTTTAGTTGCTCAACACTTCCTTTCCACAGCAAACCCCACCCTCCTTTACTGATGGCCCTCAGAATGCTCCAGAGCCCTTTTCCCTGGCAGAAACAGGACTTAGAAAATAATGAGTGAAAATTCTTCTCTCCCTCTAGCTGATGTTGAGTGGGGCAATGGGCTGCTCCATTCCTCCACTGGGAGATGACTTTAACAGAAGAGAGGTCTCAATGGGAAGAGTTTGGGGGTTATTTCTCTTGCTGCAGGGGCAATCCCCATGGTGGTGGTGACTTTCCTTGCAGAGAAGCCCCAGTGGACACTGCCTGTTTCAGGCAACAATTTTTTTTTTCTTGTATCTTGCTCTGAACTGTCATCATGATGACAAGGATTTTTTTCTTCCTTACTTATGAGGGTGAGGCTGCAGTCACTCTCTGAGGGGCCTAAGAAACATAGAGTTGGATTTGGGTAAGGCTGGGGGCTTGTCTATGATGGATGTTCCTTGCAGCTGAGTGTAATGATGCTCCCTTCTGTAAGGTCTAGGTCAGGGATACAAGCAGCAAAATTTCAAACAAATAGAAAGGGCTACAAGCAAAATTAAAACTAATACGAAAAGTAAAGCTTTAGAAAACAGTTTTCGGCATGAAATTTGGCAATTTATTGTGTTTTATAATCTTTTAATTGCTGTTTCCTCAAAGACACATCATAGACCCACACCCCCAACCCCTACAGCAATGGCATTTTTCTTACTTATTACAGAGGGACTTTGAGTTAGGCCCTAAATGCTTGGAAGCTGTTCTTGCCTATCTTTAAAATCAAATGATGGATTGGTTGTCAAAATGAAGAACAAAACAACTGGGACTTTTGGAGGTCCCTTTCCACCCTGAGCTTACTGTCCAAAGGTGCTCAGCTCCTGCCTGCCCTTTGGGGTCGTTGCTTTTATTGCAGTGTTCTCACTCTCATCGTATTTTGGTGTGATTTCTCCATTGGTGAGTGCAGTTGAGCTTGATTTTGTAAATGCTTTTAGGATCTTGGAGCATTGCTGGACAACCTTCAATGGTATGTATGTGACAGCATGAGCATCTGGAGGGTTTGTGTGCAGATAAAGCATCTGTGATGTTGGGAAATCACTGTAGTGTTTTTGCCAGACTGAAGTTGAAATGACCATATCTAATTGAACGGCAGCTTTTGAATCACAAACTGGAACTTTCCATGCTACAAACACACACATGGATCTTATGGCAGAAAGAATAGTTTCCAAATCAACACAGGGAAATTATGCAGCTAACTCCCTAGCACAATTAGAGAGTACTAAAGGCATGTGAAAACAAAAGTCATTTTTAAAGCTAACAAAATAATCACAGGTTGAGGTTTTCCACAGCTTTATAAAACGAAGCCAAGGATCGTTTCAGTGCCAGGTAAAAGTTTCAGTCCATAAAGAGCAGCTGTGTTGTGCTACGTCACACAAAACAAATAAGCCAGTAAAGTTTCACAGGACATGGGTATAGTAGACTCAACATGCCTAACAAAGAGGCCCTACTAAAGAAAAAAAAAAAATTTTACCTAAAAGAACTTGTGTGTTTCCATGCTTTAGAGAAGATGATTTAAGGGCTGATGTCTTCTTGGTTATACTGCAAGTTCAGTGCTCTGAGAGACAATCTAACTGGAGAGACTGCATCTCAGCTGATGGATGAAGCTGATGTAATTAAATTCAGGTCATCGTAATGTAAAAAGAGTTTCATTGAGATAAATAGTGTCTGCATACCTCAGCCTTGCTGATTGTTGATTATACATGCCCTAAAGTGCTAATCCCAGCCCTTGTTCTATCTGGAGCTGTGTGGAGTGACTGAAAAGGCAATCATACTTAAAAATTGGACACCCTTTGTGAATTAGCAATGGTTTGCCCATAAATCATCCATAGAAGCTTTCTGCAAAGTTCCTGGCCCTTCCCAGCTTCTGTCCACAAAATACTTAAATTCGAACCTGTTTGGTAGAAATGGGGTATGTGGGGAAGAATTGCAGGGGCTGCGGTTAAAATATGAGCTTACCTTAACTTTAGCATTTGCAGTACTGCTGCGTTTGGGATGGAAAAAGTGGGAAATTCCAAGGTCTATCTAGGTGTTGTGAGTGCTAAACAACAATCAGGGCTCATTCTCAAACTCCTCATCTCTTTTGGGCTGGTCAGTCTGGCAATGGGGAATTCTCAACACACCAAGGGAAATGAAACTGGAGAGGGGGAGAAACTCCACTCTCTTGGTGCTTATCTGGCTCCAGCCCTGCAGGGACCCCGGCCAGTTCTTGCAAGTTCAAGCGCCCCGTGATGAGAGAGCCTGGGCGAGGGCCAGCATCGTCCGAGAATCAGCACAGGCTCCCTAGCATCCCATCCCTTCTCCTGGACTCAACACGTCTTGGCATGGGGAGCAATCTAGCCCCCTCCTCAGAAAGCTCCTGTCACTTCTTCCATGTCCTGGGTTGGCTGGGTCTCTCCCGAGTGAGCAGGCGGGTCAGCTTCGCACAGTGCAAGCCGTTTTCGCTTCGTTTCTCAGAGAGAGACTGTGTTTCAGCTGAATTCAAAGCAGCTGGATAGTCAGGAAAAAACATTTCTTCTTGTCCCTTGCGTCTGTCTAGCTCTGGCAGTCAGTGTTTTAGCACGTTATTATCTTTTAATTCCCATAGTTATTGGGCATTGTCCAATTCATAAAATGCAGGCCTGTTTGTATCTGGGGTAAGTATGGTGAAAACATGAAGAAAGTCAGCAGGGGGAAAGGTTCTCATTTTTGCTAAACTGTAGGTAGTTATTTCAGGTTTGGAATAAAGGGTTTGGTTGATTCTTTTGTTATCCAAGTGTCGCCAACAAAAAAGCAGTCTTGGGTTGGGGAATTTCACAGAATTTAGTTTATTGCAATTAATGTAAACTTTTAATTCTTGATTCCAGTATGGAGAAATAAAGAAGTCAAACACTTATGGAAAATACCACTTCCCTCTGCGAAGCCTCTCCTCCCCTTCCCCATTCCTGGTCCCCTCACTGCACGTCATGCTTCGTCCCTTTGATGAGACAGTGTGCATCACAGGAGAAGGTGGTTAGTGCGTGGTTTTTCACTGCTCTTGTTTCTTACTGAAATGCTCTGACAAGGTTGCTGCACGGGCCACAGTCCCCTCAGAGGCGTACCTGCTCCAGAGACTCCTCACCCCGGCTCGAGCCTCTCCTCCTACTCTGCCCCTGCTTTGCCCTGGATTGATCTCCTCTTGTCCTTCCTTTTTCTCCAGTGTCTCCCCTGCTCTGTTGTCTCTCTTGCCCCTGCTTGGGCACCTCTTCTTGTTCTGTTCCTGCTCTGGCTTCCCTCCTTCTCTGGCATCTCTTCTTGTTCAGTGGTTACTGCCTTTCTTAAATACGTTTTTGCAGAGGCACCATATGCTCCTCTCCTTGGTTTGGACTTGGTGCACAGGTGGGTCAGTGTTGGAAACGGCTGTGACCAGCACAGGGCAGCCCCTCATCTCCTCCTACACAGGTCACCCCTGCAGCCCCTTCTCCTACCAAAACCTTGCAATGATGCCCAATAGAGCGAGTCATTCCAATTATCTCTATCGTTAATGTGTATTACACTGATCTCTGTGAGCACATTCATTCTCTTGATTTCAACTGCACCTGGCTATAGTGCTCAGCACCTTTTGGAGCTGAGCCCTGAGTGAAAATTGTGACGATTGTAGCAATTCGGTCTAATAATTTATCTTGCATGTGCACATACCTATACGCTTTATTTGCTGGCAGAGAAGCTTGGGAACTACCCATAAGTAAGAGCAAATACATTAGAATATGTAAAGCAGTTTAACACAAATGTGAGTATTTTTGAGATCTGGGGAAACATGGCTCATTTTCAACATTACCTTTTCACAATCCTCTGGTTTTTGCATCTGTTCATGGATTTAAAAGGCAATGAACATCACTGTGACATTTCTAATTTAAACAACAATGAGAAATGTATCATATGGGTATATCTGTTAATACACACATAGAAAAGACCAGTTTATAAGGTGAAACTCTGGGCTATTTGATCAAATTAGACTTGAATCTCTGTGTTGAACAGAAGCCAAATTGCTCAGTCTGTATCTGAATAAACACCTAAACTATTTCTGGGTGATGAGGTACCTGGGTGCCAGACATATGTTCAGCAACCCTTGTGACCTGCTCTCATCTCCAGTTTCTGAAAGTTTACAAGTTCAAGTGATCCTGTCTGGTGCCCTTTTTTCTCCCTGCTCCTTGGATTATGGCACAGTCTGGGGCATGGCTATACCTGACAAGGAAAAGCCAGTTCGTGCAGACGTTAATTATGGCAAACAGCCATAAGCTATATCCGTGCCCCACATGGTCTTTATTTTATAGCTATATATTTCAAAGCTTTTCTCTTTTATCGTTCAGAGGTAGGTATAAAAAGTTAGACCTGCAGGAGGGTATAAGCCACCACTAGGCACATTAGGTGAGTAAGTCCGATATTTAGAACCTCAGCCAGAAACGTACTGAAATGAGACAGTGTTAACCACCATCCCTGCTTCTTCACCGCACCCCTTGGGTCCTGCACATGGCCCTGGTGTCCACCTCACTGTCCCTGCCTGCATGGGCAGCTGGGGTACACCAGGCACCCCAGGCAGTCACCAAGCCGCTCTCACCTTCCCTGGACATCACCCTTAAAACTACCGACAGTAATGCCGTAACTCTTGAACTACCTGACATTAGCTCACAGCATTATCTATGCCACTTAAAAGTGGAGTTCAGTAGCTGCCAGAATTTCTGAATGCTATCACCTGATCAGTCTAAAACCCCAAATCATTTACCTTACAAACATAACATACAGGAGTGTGTATATGTGCATACATGTTTTTTTAAACTCCTATAGATTTCGTTTCTGCTGTGGTGGAGGCAGTTGCATGCAAAGCTAGCACAGCTCTATTGTCCCAAAATAGCCCTATCCATGCTGTTACTTATTTTAGGAACACATATGGCCTCTCTTTCTTTAGCATCTGAGCATCTCACAGTCCCTGTGAGACTTCTTTGCTATTGTCTCCCATTTTACACATGGGAGACTGAAACACAGCGATGGGGTGACTTAAAATAGTGCGAGGCACTTTGCATTCCCAATGAATCGTTCTGCAGAAAATACAAGTACCGTTCTTGTGCCTCTGGTAGGATAAGAAATGGGCCCTGGCTTCCTGAGTCTGAACTTGCTGCTTAACCGCTTGACCATGCTTTTTCTATGACAAACCATTCTTTCATTTTAAAGAAACATCACAGCTAGCCAGAAGCCGCCTTCTGATTAATTTTCACCATAACGTGTAGGAGCAAAACCAGCTTTAACAGATGTATTGCGGGAAAAGCATCCTAGTTGCCCCAGTTACTTTTGGTTTAGAGAGTAATAGACACTTCCTGACTAAGAAGTAATAGGCCAATAATTCTTGTTCCTTCCCTGCTACACACATATTTGCAGCTGAATACATATAAACACTTTGACCCTAGTTGAAAAACCTTGGTCCCATCTTGAGCTTCCCATCTGCGGTCCTGCAGTGGAGTGTCAACTCCAAAAATCGTGTTCTACCTTAAGCAATCTGATGTGCAGAGCTGTCGTCCTAATGAAGTACAAGACCGTCCAGAGTTTTTGACCTCCGTTTCCCCTTCCTCCAAGGTACAAGGGGCCCCTGAGCTCTTGTACAACTCGCTGCCCCTGTGTCACGTTCGTTTCCTAGCAGGACAGCTGCAGAGCTCTCCGTTGAGCAAGACCCGTTGGCGTGCACATGCATTTTCCCATTAGCTTTCTATGAGAAAAGTGCAGCTTTGGTTGGCAAGTGCTGGCCAAGGGCCGGGTGCTCCAATTCCCTCCCTCTGTGCACGAGAGACCTGGCCTGCGGCCACGTTCTCACATTCCCCAGGCAAGGGAGGACTACTGACCTGGGAGAAAACCCTGGCCGCAGACCTGGCTCCCAATGCCTTTTCCATGAGAGAAGATCACTCGAGGCCAGGTCATTCCTAATCTGTATTAAAAATGAGATCTAGAAAGTACAGTTTTATTTATTTGCAAATGGTCTAAAATAGAATCCTTTGGATGTGTGTAGCACTCCCATCTCTGGATCAGAAAGCACTTCGTAAAGCATTGAATTAATTAAGCTTAAGAAACACTCAGGGGATACAGAAGTATTATTACCCATATTTTAAAGATGAGGAAATGGAGACAGAAAAAGGATAAGGGACTGGTGTGAGAACGCAGGCTTAGTCACTTGTAAACTCAGAAATTAAACTTAAATTCAAGATTGTATATCCTTTCCTGCTTGCAGCTAGAAGTGGCTAGAAAATGGCAGTTTTCATCTGTGAAAGCATGTGCCCCTTTCCATTGTAAATAAATAATGAACATTTTTAATCAGAACATTTTCTAGGCTAGATTATATTTAAAATTTACTATAATGGCCCTCATAAACATTGTTCAGTTCTTTGGTATACATAAAACTGAAGTGAGTGTTCTTGGCTAGGTGCTGAGAGGAGAGTCGGAGGTACAAATTCCCCCAGTTCTAAATAATAGGACCACATTCCTGGTAATAAAACCAAATCAGATGAAAGTTTATGTAGGTCCAGAAAATTCAATTAAGACTTGTCAGTGGTGAATATGAGAACAGTGGATACTTATTTTCTCTTATACCTTCGAATTCTAACTTGCTTACTTCCCCAGAGGTACCTTCTCCCAATGACTTTTCTTCTTTGCTCATGCTGGTTTCGAGAATTAAACTAAGCTCTTTTTGGCTTGCTTATCATAGCTTATAGTAAAAATCCCCAGAGGTATATAAATTAAATCTAGAAAATAGAAGTAGGTTTCCAGTCATCCAAATAGTGACGTTCTGGAAAAGCGTCCCAGGAAGAGTGGTGGTGGCAAACGGTTTAGCTCATTATTAGACTATGCTTGGTAATTTTACGGAAGAGATTTTGTGATGTAGTTTCTATGATAAAGGACCGCAAATTCAATGACCCATGAGATCTTTTCTGCTCCGATGTTATTAACAGAAAATGTTACTGATAAAGGAGGACTTGGGAGAGAAGTTAGCTCATTTTCTCCGATCAGAGTTTTCTCAAGTGGGTTGGGGCTGCAGTGGTGCGGAGCTGGTCTTGTCTATAAAGTGGGTAGACACAGGCTACATCTAAACCATGGGATCCGAGGGCGAGTCCTAAGTTCTGGCTCTGAATGAGCACCCTGCCAATGCCTTGACTATGTGTGGAGGGGAAATATGGAAGCTTACCTCCCTTTCCGAGCCCTGCATAAGCCCTGGCTTCCATGGGCAATGGGACAGGGATGCAGTCGTGGGTGCTCTCCAAGAGGTCCCTTGGGAGCAGCTGGGGAATCAGAGTATGCCCTTCAACCATGAAACTCCCTTGGCCTGCATGGATAGGGCTATTTTGCTGCATGAGGAATGAAAAAGTTCCATTTTTGCTTAGCCTCTTTTCTGTACTGCTTTTATACTTAAAGTGCTCTCACCGTTTTGAAACCCAGATAGGACAGCAGTCAGATTAGCATCAGGGGGCCCTGAGCAATGTACGCACTGGAGAAGTCAGGGTCGGTTTCCAAGAGCAAAACTTAAGATTAAAGAGAACAGCATAAGGAACAATGAATTTGAAAATATTAATATTGCCTTAGAGATCTTTCTTTTCCTTTTACTAATTAATTGATGTCCTGCCACTAATGTGTATATGGAAATAAAGCACATATCAAAGTAAAAATTAGGAGATTATTACCTGTTTTAACATACAGTGCTGCAAGTATTAATTTCAGCTAAAAACACGGCTACTCTTCTCACCTTCATTAGTTTTGTTCATTTGACTTAGCCTAATGTTAGAATGAAGTTAGTCCATGCAAATGACATCATTCTATAATCAGACTTTTACTACTTTAAAATTAATTTCAATTAACTGTTGGAAAAAGGCTTTTTAGTGTCTTTTTTAGCTGTGGAAGTATTTCATTTGTGCTGAACTATATATCTCAATTAGAAGAAAAAGTGTTGCCAAATGAGTTGGACTGTGGACTAGAACCAACCTGTAAAATATGAATTGGAATCCAAATTTTGAGTGCTAGAAAGCATCACATTCCTGTCTCTCTTTGTGCAAATTCGATTAGTTTGGGGCTCTTCAAGGGAAAAAATGCTACTCATTGTGAAAGGTATCAGAATCTGGCCCAAGTGATCAGAATTTGATCAAATGCATTAGAAAAATAGGTGCCATGCAAAATGCAGTGCTAGGTTTAAATATGCCACAGGTTTGAGAGTTTTAGTGTAACATTTGGGGTTTGAATCTAACCCTATGGGTCCATTAGTAAATGGTTTTACTTTGCGGTTTCAGGACCATCTGTGTTGTGGTGAAGGGCAGGTGAAGGTAAAAAATGACCTATATTAATGTAAAATTCAAAGCCTGAAATCCAGGAGTAGGGGAGAGCAAAGATGTAGTTTTCTCCATGGTAACATAGATGTGTACGCACCTTTTCATCTGTGAAATAGAGAACAGCTTTAAATGCTTTGGAGAATCCTCCCTACTTTGGGAACATTTGGGCTTTCTTTATGGAACAGTGGGCATAGATCAGTTGATTGAGCCATCTTCCACCATTTCTCATTGTTAACCCTTCGTAACTTCAATTCATGTCAGGAGTGTAGAAGCATCTCCCTCTGAGTCACTCGACACTTTTTTTCGCAGCTGGTAGCTGGAATGAGCCAAAAGTAAATATAATTTCTCTAGCTAGCTGACCTTTCCCTGAGCAACATCACAGGAGGGACCACGCTGTTCCTCTGCATCCTGAAGCTCAGTGAAATATCCTTTTTTCGTATGGTGAGGACACGATCATCAACACTACATCTTATTTTGCAAATAATTCCTCCTCTTATGTGCAACTTTCTCTGAAACTAAAGCAATTGTTGATGTGCAACTTGGCAGTTTGCACAATGGAAAGCAATAAAGACTTCTTGCTAAATTTGGATGCAAAGTTTGTGTTGTATAGTGAAACAAACCTACGGTTCTTTAAGTGCTCTGTTTGCTTTTGTCCTGTAAGGTCTTGAGCCACAGTACTGATTGCTAAAGAACTCCAGCAGTTTGTGTGCAAGATGTGTTTGTTGCAAGTTTATTTATACTGGGTAAACGTGGTGGTACTTTTGCAGTTACTTGTAGTTATTTTGTTTTTCTGTAAACCAAGGCATCTGTAAATACAGCAGCTCACCTACATTGGGCAGACTGGCAAGAGCAAGACGATCTTCCATCCGGGGTACCTGATGACTTTTTTGCTCAAATACCCCTGCAGTCTACTGGAATGTAAGCTTGGCTGGTATTCATGCACATTCCCGGCAGAGGAGATGCTATTGCAAGAGCTTTGTTTCTAGCAGCGTGAGTTGGCAATGCTGCCTTGTAGTCTCATCCCTGAGGCTCAGGCTCTCTTTCATTATGCCCCACCAAGTACCTTCTTGAAAATCCCGGTTGTGCTACTGTTGATTCCTTATTCAGAGTGGCCGAGGGGAAGCCTGTGTTCCAGGAGTCATGAGACGAAACATCCCCGCCACGCTGTCGGCTGATGGCAGGAGGCCTGGCATGGACATTGCCTTGGATTATTACTCATTTATGTCAAATCTGTTCCAAGAGATGGCTGGCTCCCCCACCACACTCTGGGACCCAGCCATTTCTTGGAGAGTCATTTCAATAAAGCCACCATCATCTCTTTCGAGGGGAATATTCCAGCTCATTGGCTTTTTGATTTGAGAATTCAGCTGTTACTTCTGGATTCTCTGCCTTCAGAGAGCTATGGGAGAGGGCCTGGTACATCATGTATAGAAACAAAAAGGGGGCATTCATATTCTTCAGCTGTAAGTCTTTTATATAAACCACCATCACGTGCTTTCATATTACTTTTCCGGTTTTGTCCTGTTTTCTGCTTCTTATGTACGTAGCTAAGTGCCAAAGCCCCAGCAAAAATAGTTCACTTATATCAAATCTGATCCTCCCATGTGCTGAGCACTTATTAGCTTACAGGCATTTTTCCAATATCACTAAAAGAGATTCATGTAGGGAGATTAGTCTGAGGTGTTTTAGTAGCAGCTATCACTGTAATATCCAAGGCCCCAGTAATGAAGACATTACAGGTGAAGCAGGTAGTAACTCTTTCACTTGGGCTCACCTGACATTTCCCACTGTAACTCTTTTTTTCAGACCTTGTACCAAACTTTAACTGTTGGGGTTGCAGTTTTCTGTTCTACATAGCCTCAGTTGATTATAATTTTCTTGTGGGAGGGAGACAGGGATGATGAGGTTTCATATAAGATAATTTAGCCATTTTTCAAAATGAGGCTGGCTATAAAACTTTTTTTTTTCCATGTCAAACAGCTTACAGTCGGTTTATATAAGAAATCCAGTGCATCCATGCATCCATAGCAGGGACGCAGTATTAAACGGGGGAGATCCTTCCTGTGGCAAGATGCACTTTTTTATTTTGCTGTAGCAAAGAGTCATATTTGGCCAACTTATGAGCCCCTAAATATTTTGTATTTCTGATCTGGGGTGTTCTGGAGTGTGAAAGGAGATGCAAAGTGGAATTTTTCATGTAATATGTTCTGTGAAATTACTTTGCTTTTTCTACAGTTGGGGGAAGTAAAATGTTTTTTCTTCCTGCTGGAAACTCTGGGCCTCTTATGTCCAGAAGATAAGGTAGGTGAGAATTAGAGGAGAATGTGGAATATAGAGATGTCAAATTTTTAACTTACATCAGGATCAATATTTGAAATCAGTGTTTGAATATGTAAGGGTTGTAACATTTGAAAATAAGGTGTCATTTAGTATTTATTGATTAAAAGTATGAACAATTTTACTGCTTTTCAAGGATGGACTCTACCCCACTGAATTAGTGGTAGATCTGAAAAAATAAAACCAAAGGTGATATTATGATGAAGTACAGTTTATCAAATACCTGGAAAGAAAGTGTTCAGGAGACCCAGCATTGGCTGATCAACTAGAAAGGCGACTGCAGCTGAACATTTTTAGGGCTATCTGGGGAGAAGGAAAAGGGAAGAGCAGAGGTCATTAAAAGTCCTCTTTACACTATAGTTGCTTTATTTGCAAATATGAGCAAACCCCTCGATCGTATCAGGCTTGTCTTTGTCCCATCTGCCCCCCTCACCAAAGAGGAGTTCGTTGCGTTACATGGAGGCACTCCTCTTGGGCATTGTAGCCAAAAAGAGATTTCTGTCTGAATTTATCATCTCTCACTGCTTCTTCTACTGCTTTCCATCTCCATTGGCAATCACATTTCCAAAAGAAATGTGCCTTTTAGCTTCTACAGGTAGGACTGCTTCTTCATTGTCAGACGAGCCCTCGTCAGAGACCAGGAGCTGCTTCTTCTGTTGTTGCCTGCCATCTTCCATGTGTGAAACGCTGGAGTTCATGCACGGCCATCCAGCTGAAATCTGCTTAACGACCCAATCTGTGCATGAACGTTTCTGGCATAGTTGTAAAAGCCGTCTTTGCAAATGTGCTGTATGGATTTGTTTACTTGGCACAACTCAAGGCCACACAGAGACACCCAAAGTGGTTTCCAGTGGGGCTAATTGGACCAGGTGGAGCTTTGCAGCTATAGAGCCCCTACTACCATGCTAGCTCTCTTAAAACTCGTTTGCTAGCTCTGCAGAGCATCGTGCTGTGCAGAACACTCAGGTCCCTGGTGTCCACAGAGCAAGAAAGGGACTTGTAAAAGACTCAAGACCTCCTGCAGTGGTGGGGAGTGTGAGGGGTACCTCCTTCTGTCAGAGAAGTTCTGTTCTCTCCTGGCAGACTCGACCTGGGAGGAGAAGAGTGGAAATGCTGCCTGCCAAAATCCTGTGCAGAGAGAAGCAGCTTTTGTTTCTGCTGAGCACTCCGGGAGAGGTTGTCTGGTAAAAGAGAATTGCAGAATCACAGAGTTGATTTGGTTGGAAGAGACCTCTGGGATCATCGAGTCCAACCTTTGCCCTAACACCACCGTGTCAACCAGACCATGGTACTGCGTGCCACGTCCAGTCTTTGCTTAAACAAAAGTCATTGAGGCAGGGAGAGGGGGGTTTCCCTGGGCAGCTGTGTGGGCTGCCAGCATATCTACTGACCACCTTCAGCATACCCTCCTCCTCCTCCTTGGCTAGCATCAGTCCCTTTGTAGGTGGTTGCTTGCCAATCCTTTGTTAGACCCTGGGTGGCTGCTAGACTGGGGTTCATGCTGATGGAGAGCAACCTCAGCGGGATTTCAGCACGTTCTTTGTGGGGCGACTCGTGAATACAGACAGATGTTGCGGTGGGGAGGGCTGGAGGATAATCTGTCTATTAATCTCCTGCAGGCTCTGGCTGTGCTGTCTGAGGTCTGAGACAACTAATAGACAAGATCCCCATTTCACATGGGGATTACTCTCTTTTATTACGGGAAATGGTCAGTTTTCTGGCAATGAAATGCAGCTGGACATTTTCGCTTCCTTTTTTACTGCTTTATTTGCAAGAAGAGATCATTCTGGCTTTCAGAGCTGAAGGCTACAGCGTCAAAGAAAGTGAGTTGCGCTCTCCCTGGTTTTGCAGCCTAACAGTTAAAAGTGAGTTATAGGGTTTTTTAATAAAACAGATGCTGCTATAATGTTGAAAACAGAAGCTGATTTACATTTATGCTTCCTCAGGTAACAAACTGCTCCTGTGTAGATGTCTGTCTCTGCTACCTGAAGCTGGGACTCTCAGAAATCACGTGCGTTGGAAACTTGGTGAGGTAAAAGTGATGCTTCTCCTGGACTCTATAGTCACAAATGGTACTTTCAGTACATTGTAGCTTTTTTATTTCAATGTTTTTAAAACTGATTTGTTCATAGTATTCTGTATGTCTTAAGCTATTACTCCTGCATTTAATTCCACATGCATTGCTCCCCTGAAAAGAAGAAAACATAAAAGTGAATGCTGTGCTATATAGAGAAGTGTTAACTGAGTGTTAATGAGCTGCCACATTGTCTCCAAGCCATCTCTGTGAGCCAGCACAGTAAAACAGAATTTAAAGGCTATCAAGCCCATTTCATGGCTGTGAGTCCTGACCACGTTTTGCAATGAAGTAGACGTCCTTATTATCTAGGTGCCAGTTAAACGCTGCCAGCTTCATGTGTCCATGGGAGAGGTTGCTTTTCTGTGTCTGGCGTGATTATTTTACGATTCACACCTCAGCTAGGCACTGGTCCTCATTCGGATCACATCTGCAAACTGAAGAATAGTAAAAGCTTTTGGTTCCAGAGGAGATAGCAGCAAGTGCAGAGAGCAGTGGGTGCTTGATGTGAAGCAGCTACAGAACACAAGGAGAGAATGGCTGGCATATGATGGTGGCTGACAGCCTTCAAACGCATCTAACAAGCTCTTTTAGCTCGGTGTGGCAGAAACATCACTTCAACTAAAAGTGAGCCATGGAAATTCTGGAAACGATGACTGTGAAATTAAAAAGAAGCCCCATTTACAAGCAGTGCCCCTCCACATTATGCTGCTGACTGCTATGCTTACAACACAGCCATTCTGCAAAGCATTATTGAAGGCAACCATGTCTATATTCTTGTGAATATCTTTTCTCTTCACCTTTTTAATCAAAGTGGGAAAGGTGGTAATAGTAACTTCACCAGACAGTAGAAAAATAATGTAAGGAAAGGCAGCAAGAGAAAGGAGAGCCAAACAAGTTGCTGTTCCTGGCAGCAAGAATTAGGTAGTCATTGAGCAGGATGGTAGTAATTGCCCTTGGATCTCTTTGTAATACCTGCTCTTCCTCTTTCTGGACAGTGCTCATCTAACATAGTGATAAGCACATTTGAAGAATCTCCATAGGATAAAATTCTCTCTCTTTCACTGCATGAGTTAGAAAAAGATGAAGAAGTTATCTCTTTGGACTTTTCACTTTGGAAAAGACTAGCCAAAATGCAGACACTTGGTGAGTTTGATGTACAGAGCTGTCAAATCTCAATTTTGTTGTGGCCATCAGGTGGGCATCACTCATAACTGCATCATTGCCTTGGGTGGACCGTGGGTACATGGTGGTGCAGACATACTCGACCTATTTCCACCCATACCCATGCGTGTAGAGGAAGATCAGGTGAAGATGCATGAGTCAGCTGTATCTGTACCAGCTTGTCTCCAGAAGCTGTACTGTCTTGCCGAGAGGTGAAGAGTATTTGCTTGGGCTCAGTGGCATGAAAATACAACTGTACTGGTTCTCTATGTTAGGATACAGCACACCATCTATACATCAAAACATCTCAGGTCTTTAGCATCTTGGCGACTGCAGTCCCACACTCTGTTGCACCATGTGAACGTGACTATTCAAGTAGCAGGGGGAGCTGAAGGAATTTGTATTTGGACAATAAGTTGGATGTATCAGGAGCTGAGCTGTATCACGTGTGAGCTGACTTCTCCAAGCCACTCTGAGTTAGCAGACGTGGAATGTCTGCCTGGGCTCCATGACTCTGTAAATTGCCTTTCGGGCTCCATGCCTCATTTTGCTGGCAAATTTTATTCTGGAGGTAGTGGTTTTTTCTTAGTTCACTTTGGGTAGCCAGCAGACAACTTGCCACTTAATATGCCTTTGGTGCTACATTGCTAGCAATAATACTGCTGTACAGTTTTACCTCTCTTCAGTGAAGTAGTTAAGTGCATATGTAACATCAAATATTTAAACTTACATATGGAGTAGGGTACTTATTCAGATCTTGTTATAAGGCTTGTTTTTTTTCTCAGTTTCTTGCTACATATCCAGCAAGGTCATAATCTAGATTCAAACACTTCAAGTACACTTCCATGGCAGAGAGCTTTGAAAGAAGAGTTGCAAAATCTGAGATGTAAAATCCTAGGTCAATACAATTGCTGAAATTAATCTTTTCCATTGGGAATGGATAGGGTGTTTTACCAGTTTGGGTTGAGAAAACAACACTCCATTATGAAGTCTTCCCAGAAAATGAAGGGTTAATCTTCTTTTCCCCTTCTAAGGAAAAAAATAATTCAGCCTAATGAAGGGTTAATCTTCTTTTCCCCTTCTGAGGAAAAAAATAATTCCAGCCTGAAGAACGAGTTTTTAATTCTGTGTCAATCAGAGATTTCCTACAGAAAACAATGATTGAAGGTTTCTTGTACACACACTGGAGAAACTGGTAGCATCTGGAGGACAGTAAATAAAATATATTTATCTTCCTTTCAGCCCTTTGGGCTATGAGTTTTCCTTACCATCAAACTATGGTTTAAGAATATAAAATAGTTAAGAGTGTGATTCAGGAAAATATTTAAGTACCTGTACGTATCTTACTGAAAACAGCTGATTTCAAGGATATGCCTTTCTAAATAGGGATAGATTTATACCTGTACTTGGACACAGTTCTGAATTAGGGCCTCAGGCTCATTTACATAGGACATTCAACTTAATTAGTCCAAATTCACTTAAAGTATAAATTGAAAATGGATTAAGCTTTATACAAAGCTGAATTAAGGCTACTTTAATTTTGAAAAGTCTTTACAGGGTTAAATGCACTTTAACTAATCTGCTTTAAATTAAGCCTTTAGTTAATTTGGATTAATTTTCCTGAGTATCTTTGTGAAGACCAGCTCAGAGTTAAGATCCAGTCCTACAAATACTCACAGAAATACTTCAAATTAAAGGAATTATTCCCATGCTAAAAGTTAAGGATGTGTGTAATGTTAGGTATGCAGTAAGGTCAACACATGCTTTAAGAGCCATGCACATCTCTGAAGCTTGCAGTGTCTTGATACCAACTCAAATGTCTGATTGTAAAGGAGTTTTCACCAGGATTGATCCATTTGTCTAGTATCAGCAAAGAATATATAATCAGATTGCTTGCTTGCTTTACCACTTGAACACATGTACAAACACTTAGGGGATACAGCCCATTTGGTATCATCTCCAGCCTCATTCAAACTGGAGCTGGAAAGCTGTACTAGAATATTTGCTGTATGTTAATTTTGTATTCCCTTCTGATGTTCCGATGTTTGTAATAATAGAACATTTTGTTTCCACATCCTTACTAGTGATGAGTTTATTTAAAATAATTTTTAAAACCCCAACCTTATGCTCATGCTTTTGATATGATTTATACATTCTTGGCCTATTTAGTTGGACAGAAAGGATGAGATCTGCTTCCATTCAAGTTAAATAGTCAAATACAAAGTGTTTCTATTGAAAATGTCCTGACAGAAGGATTCCCATGAATAATTCTTGGTCCACAGTTTGTCTGTAAGGAGCTGATGTCAAATAATTTGCAGCTAGTTAGTTTTGCTTTGAACATTAACATGGCATTTTCATGCTTAGTCTTAGAAGGGATATAAGTTCTGCAGTCAAATGTCCTAGAGAAATAATTCTTTCCTAATTCCAACTGGTGACACAGGAGTCCAGTAAATTTTTTACTGGAGCGGAGGAAAGCTTCCCTTTCCCTCCTTCAGGAACAACAGAAAGGATGAGAACTCATTCTCTGCACCCATCTGAAGAACCCTGTGCCTTGAAAAGGGAGAATGTGTACCTGTTCTCAGCAATGCATCTCCCTGACTTTCAGGTTTGGACTCATCAGTGTTCTCCGCATCTTCCTCACATACGCTGGGAAAGGGAGAAGCTCGTAGCCATCTTTAGGAAATCATCTGCCCTGCTCTCCAGGCAAGCAGGGAGCTGCTGCACTAACCTCAAGGCAGGAAAATTTGCCATCCCATGCTCTTGGCTCCTCTTGCTCTTTGTGGCAAAGTGGACTCCAGCTCTGACTCCTTTATTCCCACTTGCTTGAGGCCACGCAGCCTTGCGGTGCACACACTGCAGTCCACTTCGTGTCTGCAAAGGGAGATGGAGACAGAGCTGGGGGGGTTTTTTGCCCCGGCGCATCCCAGCAGTGAGCTCCGGCAGGATGGCGAGCTCTGTGACAATTTAGGAAAGGTGCACGCTGCCCAGCCTCCGGACTCACTGGATATATCCGTGCTGCCTCTTGAAAGGAACCCTGTGCGGGTTCACCTGATCGGATTTACCCGTTAGCCCTGAGGGTGATGCAGCCCTGTATCTCCAGGTGTTGGAGCCCTGTTACCCCAATAAACACAACCAAACAAGATGCTTTTGGGCTGCCTGCAGTGCTGGGTGCATCTTTTGTGGTTTTCTGTGAAGCAGCCGCGCACGGGGATTGCTGGAGGCTGGGAGAGCTGGCCGTGCTAGTGGCTGCACTGGAGGGCAGGCACGAAGGGCCACGGTCCTACGGGCCCCAGGGAGGGGAGCGGGGCAGGACTGACCGTTTTCTGCAGGTTCTGGCAGTGATGCGATCTCTGTTTGCATTCAGCTTATCAGTTTTGCGTTGTCCTCACAATGGAAAGGCTAGAAGCACACTTAAAAACTAAACGGAGATGCCAGAGCACAGTTGCATAGGAACGATTGTCACAACCATGGGACTGCAGAATATATATATATAAAACACTCATTGTAGTTGTAGTTTTCTGTAGTGTCAGTAAAGCTGTCTGGAGTATTTAAAGTCCTGTTCTGGCTGACAAGCACAGTGCAGCACAGGCTCTCCAGCACTTGATGTGCTGCACGGGAGGGACTCTCGCTGGAGGCTGCTGTCCCTTTTTTCTTTTGGGTCATTCTTTCCTTTTCTGCCTGCAGTTTTAGTGAGCTCAACGCAACGTGGACAATACAGAGGTCGTATGCAGAGAAACCCACGCAGGGCCGCCAGGAGCACAGGGGAACAGAGAGAAGGAAAAGTCATTTCATTTCTTTGAGGTAAAAGAGAGGAGGATCTGTGGTACCTCACTGTCTAGCAAGAGACAAGGTTTGGCTCTAGTTGATCTTCATTGTGTGGCTGCCAATGCTGCACTAGCTGTAACAGGAAAGATCTTGCCTTCGCTCCTGCTATGAAGAGGCAGGTCTGCCCCTGGTTCAGTGAAACTCAGTATTTTCTCTCTGGGGTGAGGAGGGAACGAGGAGAGCAAAAGGCAGTTTGCTGCAGCATGTCTCATAGCTTAGCTACTGAGAACCAACCCCAACCATTACTTCTGATACCTGACAGATCACAGACCTACCCAAATTTGTGCAAGGTTCGTAATAATTTTATAGGCAGGTATTGGCAGGAGAAGTATTATGAGATGTTTCAGTTTATGCTTTCTCGACAAAAACATAGTTATGGTGCTGGCTGTTAAACAGCGCACATTGTTTCAAAGTGAAGGTTTTCAGAGTACGTAACAAAATCTGAAGCTCTTCTTTGGGAGTCTGTATTGATAAGCCACTTTGCACTGAAAAAATATGGAGTGATATCCCACTTACAGGTGATAGTAAGGAGATTGTAAAGTGTCTGAATTTCTAGAGCCTACCAAATTCCCACCCCACAACCTTGCAGGCCATATGTATTTATCTTGGCTTACTTTAATGGAATTACACAAGGCTACAATTTGCTACATAACTTCCTTTAAAAAGCCTGAAATGCTCACACTCTTTTTTTTTTTCTCTCTAAGTGAGAAACAGTTTTACTCTTGTGGATTTTGAAGGCCTTTTATGAAATTGATGATATAGGAGAAAAGATTATTTTTATAAAGCCAGGGTCCCCTGTGTTGCTCTGGTTTTGATTAGTCTGTGTGCTTTGAGACAGACTTAATGGTGAGTGACTCGTTTAAATGCTGCTTAGTTTTTAATATTTCATTTGTTGCCTTTAGAGAAAGAGAGATGTCCATAGGAACTACCATTAACATCCTTTACTGTGTTCCCGAAGGTTACCTTCTGTAAGAGAGATTATTGATTGTGACTCTTTGAAGGAGAATTGGCCAAAAATAATCCTTCTTGACAGGATTTCTTCTTGGGATAAGACCTGAGAGCGGGCAGTTTAACAGAAATAGCAAACACAGTTACAAACAAAACAGAATTTATTTCAGTCTCATGAAGGAATTTCATGGATTTCGCTGGTTCTAATAATGCATCACCTTGCTGTGCAAAGTCTGCTTCCCACAGCAGGGTGGTAGAGGAAAAGCTGCTTTTTTTCATACCAGAAGCCTTTTCCATCAGCAAACGGACAGTATCATGTTCCTTAAGAATTAGTGTTTCAGTGAGTTGATGCAGGAAAGAGGGGAATTAGACTTCTGTGTCTAAGGGCAGGGTCTACTTTCGTGAATCACAAATTGTGGTAGATTGGCAGAATTGGCCTAGGAAGCAGAGGCACGATGTTCAGAGCATTACATTCATTTTCATATGTCATTATGTGTCCGCACTGGAGATTGTCTTCAGGGATCTGTTCAACGTAGGCAGAGTTCTTCCTTCAAAAACACACACTAAAAATAGTGGCAGGTACGAGAGGGTGTTTTCTTCGAAGGACACAGAGGACTGCCAGAACAGTGAACAAAGCCAAATCCCTTGAGACAAAAGGAGACACAGCTTCCTGATTTCTTAACACGGTGCACATTTTTGAAACAGCAAAAGTCAGGAGACGCTGCGGAATGAGAACTCTGACCTCTGAGTCCAAGAGGTGGCTGGTCCTGAGCAAGATTAGCACTGTTATAATGATTTCCCTAGGCTTATAAATACTACCTCAGGTCTTAACCTTCCTCCCTCTACCCTTTTCAGATACCTGCAATAGATAATACAGGAAAAGTGCCACGAGTCACAAGCTATTTTAAGGCTTTTGTGACACACACAGGGAGGAAGAGAGGAGGAAACCCAGGCAAATGTGGAGGTGTAGTTTCCTGAAGTTTATTTTATGTAGCTTGTGTGAGAATTAAACATGCCTGTGAAGAAAAAGAAAACTCGAAATATCAGTCCTGAGCCCTGGATAGGGTTTGGTCTCCGCATTTGACTCCATGGTCCTGTATATAAGGGAACTTGGGCACCACTGGAGTTGTGCCGCAGGAACCACCGTTTTCCCAGAGCAGATCACAAAAAGGTGGTACCAGCAGTGATTACAGGCTCTGAGCTTCAGAGTTTGCAAGGGTTATCCTCCCAGTGCAAAAGACTCGGAGTGAAAAAAGCTGTGCCGACTGGGTTCCTCACATTGTCCTTCCCGTGCAAGGATCAGTTTCCAGGAGTTCCCTGAACATCACAAAGAAATCCATAATTCAGAGACCTTGAGAGATAAGATGCGTGGCATCTTCTTCATAAGCCAGTATTTATTATTGGGACTGTGTACCATTAACGTAGTTTATGGCAGCCCTACCTATTGCAGGCTCTGCTAAAGCAGGTTTTTTGATTAAAAAGCATTTTTCTGGGCACGTGTGTTTCAGGTAAGAAACTGTTCAGTGAACATCGCTGAGTAGTTACCATAAAAACGAGTCACTCCCACAAAGCCAGTAAGTGCAGAGGTTTCCAAACGCAGGCCTGCAGACGGAGTTTTTTTAAGGTAAATATTTGCCTCTCATTTGTATCATGTTTGGTTAATGTTTACTCGCTCTTTGCATCTGAGCACAATAGGGGGAAGCAGATGCTGTGCATGTATCTGAGGTCTTTTTATTCCAGGCACACCAAAGAGAAAAAAAAAATCATTAATGTTAAAAAGGACAGCTCAATTCCAGAAAAGGTTTCAGCACGCCATCATGTCTCTGTTCTTGCT
This sequence comes from Cariama cristata, assembly GCF_000690535.1. Taxonomy (NCBI): domain Eukaryota; kingdom Metazoa; phylum Chordata; class Aves; order Cariamiformes; family Cariamidae; genus Cariama; species Cariama cristata. Next base: position 31,707 of record NW_009624711.1, on the reverse strand, counting down.
CAGGAAGTACTTGCTTCACCTGCCCTCACATAATCCATTTTTAAGCTGTTTCATGAACTCTTGGATCTCATTTCTTTCTAATTCTTTGCTATTTCCCCCACTCATTTCTCCAGTAACTCACAGTGCTTTTCCTCCAAAGTCAGTTTGTTTATTTTGGATAAATAACATTCAGCTATTCTGCCCCCAAAGCTCTGTCCCACTTAATCTTTTTTCTCTCCATGATAACTTCCTTCTTTTCTTAAACCGCTCCCTGAATCCTGTGCAAAAGTCTGTTGCAAAGAGAAAAAGGAATAGTTTGTTCACTAAACGTGGGGTGGGCAAGATGTAAGGGTTTTAAATTGTAGCAGCAGAGGCTTCCTCCCAGCCTCGTGGTAAGAGGTCAGAATAGCAATCACGACAGTAGATTACGTAGGGAGGTAGGTCTTAAAGAGAGAATAAACAAACAGGTCAGAAATGTTTGTAATTTTGCCTCCTGGTCCAAGTATAAATCTATTTTCTGTAAATCCATAATTCATCCAGAAATTCTTCTCGACTTCTTCTCATCTGCTGTAATGTCTTTTTTCCCAGCTTTTCCCCAATACCTTGTTGACCGTTCAGTGTGTGTTTGTGGCATTGTGGCTGTATCTATATAGGCATACGGATTTAGTATTAGAAATCCTTGTACGGCACTAATGCTTCTGATAGAAAGCGTTTATATCTGTGAGTAGTAGATCTTTGATTGATCAGGACAATGACAAAATATGTTACAGAAAGAAGAAAATCTTTCTTTTGGTGGATATATTTCTGGTTTTTTATAAAATATTTGAAACTTTCCATCACTGACAATAAAATTCTAATCTACTTGTCTGTTAAAAAAGCATTTTAAAAAGACCAAATTAACAAAATCCTTTTTTACCTACCACTGACAGAACCAATCCCTTTACATACACTTTTCTTGATATTAAGTTATTGCTTCAACATTTCTCATATTCTGGAGTCCTCCCCTAAAGCTACTTCAGAGTGTTTATGATGAAAATAATACCGGAATTATACTGAAGTATCAGAGGAGCAGGTAGTGAATATTTTATATAAATATGTGCAATTTTTAAATTTTTGCTTGTACATTGTATGGCAGTATTGTATGATGATGTATAAGATTGTATAATAATCGTTAAATGTGTTATATTTTGCTATGTTATTTTATTTCAGTTACAGAAGATCTGTGTAAAGATAATAATACCTATCTGATCCTTGGATTTTCATCCTCTGTGCATCATGTATTGTGCAAACCATACTTGTCCCTGTTGTCACTTATAGTTGGTATTGAATATAATCCTTACTTCCCTCAAGTAAGGGAAAATAAGAAAATAAGAATTTTTGCTCAGTTTTATTCAGATGTTTAAAATTTGGTTTCATTTGGACTCAGGATGAAAACTGAACTGAAATGAATCCTTTGGTGGGTCGGAATGTCCTAAAATATTTCAATTTGAAGTGTTTCATTTCAAAAAGTCCTCTCAGAAAGTTTTGATATTCCTAGTCTGAAATGCTTGGTCTGCACTTGATGAAGGAAGAGGACCCATTGCCGCTTAGCAAACCGTGGCCGTAATCTCAGCCAGTCTGGCTAGCTGCGGCATCCCATGGGAAATGTAGTTCAGATATCAGACACTCAAATTCTCCGTTAACTGCTGGGCTCTTGGCGGGACAGTCCGTACCTCCCTACGGTGCTGCCATCTCTGATGCAGTGCAAAACCAATGTCACATCTCACCTTCCAGTGTGGAAGGTGTAACCTGGCCGACCTGTTTGATGCATGGTGGCTTGGCTGGCTCAGGGAACCATTCTAGGTTAAAAATTACCTCTTTTATGTTGCATTGGTTCTTTTTAACTCGCACCAGCTCTTCCATCTGGTTCACGGCATGGCCCCATGAGCAGCCTTTCTGCCAAGGAGTAGCGTGGTGTCGGAGCAAGCGGCAAGGTGTAGGGGCTGCGTGCGTGGGCACTGAGGCTGGAGGAAATGGTCATCAAACTCTGGCAAGGGTTTCCTTTTCTCACTGACCTTGCTGCTAGCCATGAGGGGACTGGGTAGAACGGTGAGTTGATGGGCAATCTGCTGCTAAACTTCTGCCTAAAACCATGCCCAGGTGCCAAGACAAAGACCTGACACTGCACTGACAGGGTGAATTCCCAGCAGGTTGGTTGTGTATTGTGTAGGGGGATGGAGGGAGGTTAACCTGAACTTGAACAAAGGCCAGAGTAAGTTCTAAAAGATTACAATAAATAAATAAATAAATGACAACTTCTGTGTCATGCCTAATCCCATCCTGTGTCTTGCCTGGACCTAGGAGTTAAGAGGGGTGTTGGCGGTGGTCTTTGACCACATTTTTACACTCTTGACACCTTGCAAGGCACATTCCCTCTCACCAAGTAAGAGGCTGTGCTGCGCCAAGCACAGAAAAGCGTACATATAGCATATATAGTGCCAGCAAGCTTCCTGATCCTGTGGTAGATGTGATGAGATCAGTGTTTCATTGAGGTCTATGTAGTGAACTAAGTGTATGAGAACAACGCGAGCCATCTCTAGACCATCTGCAGAGGATGGTATTTCTCTCCTCTTGCATCCCTTTTCCTTCTCAGTGTTGGCTGACAACTGTGGAGCCGAGATGATCATCCCCTAGGAGCAGAGGGAACTGCGCTCCTAGTCCTTGCCTATGTTCTTCCCAAAGGGTGGGAAGCAGAGAAAGGGAAAAGCCTCCCAGAGAAGCAGCAAAAAGGAATTGCCTTAGAAAAGCAAGCTCTTTGAAGTCTGGAAGTTTAGCAAATACTTGGTTTTGTACCTTGAGGCCAGCAATATTTAAAATGCTTTTCTTACCCTGGGGCCAAAGAAGTTGGTGCTTTGATTTAAGCATTCATTCTGGTCTGTATTTAAGTCACTACAGAGTAAACTATCACATAAGTAGGGCTCTTGAAAATGATCATTGTGCATCCACCTTCTGGCTTCTATTTTATCACAAGTGATGAAGGATTGAAATTTAATAACAGATATGCTGTAGAGCTGGCCCAGAGCGCCCAGATATGCTGTCACCTGGTCTCTGAGTGTCTGACAAAGGACTTTTGCCCAGCCCGTTTCTCTAAGGCTTGGAAAGCCTTGGCTGTGCAGCAGTCAAGAAGCAGCATAGATAAGCTCCATAGGGAGCCTCCTCCAGACCTTCACAGCCGAGGCAGTTTGCTATAAAGAGAAGCCTTTGGGAAAAGGAAATCTTTTCCAGTCAAATGGATCCCATCAAATAGTAATGTGTTTGGCCATTCCACTGAGTCCTCCTGCAAACCTGAAAAGTGAGAAGATCCGTTTCTCAGGCATAGTCCACCTGCCTTTCTGAGGAGCTCTGGAGCAAAGGATATGGGCTGCAGCCTGTGAAATGCTCTGGGCTTTACTGACCTTAAAGAAATCCCATTGGCTTCAGCTGTGATGTCAAGTGAGTGCTGCATTTTCAAAACCCTTTGGAAATGTACCTCTGCATTCCTAAGATGGCAGCCTTGTCTAACAGTTATAATAAGACCTGTGTGTCAAAACTGAAGTGGTTTATAGGTCATCTGTCACCAGCGACTGTGTGACTGTATCTCCTCCTGTATCACAGCACACCCATTTGTAAAACGGATAATATTTAGTTACATCAGAGAACGGGTTTGTGGGACTGATAAAATGCCTGCAAGCAGTGCAGAATCTATAAAAAGAAAGATTTCTCTTTTCTTGATTAAGCTGTGTATCAACAATTATTCTAGTTCCTTACACACAGAAGAAAGCTATCGCTTCTTTACCACAGTTGTCAAAGCTTCAGTGTAAAGGCAAGGCTGAAAGAGTTTATCTCTCCTTCCGTGGTGAATGGAGTAATACGAACATTACTGTATACCTGGCATTCGGTCTAGCCACAGTCAGATTGCCATCTAATTTTGAGAAAAGCAGATTTAGTTTTGTGAGCCGGAGTGCTCTCTGGCAGATACCATATTCCCTGGCTGTTATTGACTGCTTGCTCACAAACTGCACTTCAAGCATCACACACAACTAGGGTTTTTTTCCTAAGGGATCAGGAGGCTATCGGAGGAGGAAAGGGTTGCTTCATTGGAAGGACATTGTTCAAAAGTGCCCAAATCTTTCTCTTCCCTTCCCGTGAAATTATTGATGTAACTTTTTAGTTTAAATTGTGGTTTGACTGGACGTGGTCATTCTTTGCCCTCATCAGAACTGAGAAGTTGCACACAAGTAACCGCACCAGTTGTGAAGGTGACTTTTCCCCATATGTGTAAAAAATACCATTGTAGATGTACTTATGTGTAAATAATAAGTGGCATAGGTGTTCTTTGTCCCCTGTGGGAACATCTCCACCAGAACAAACAACCTCTGAATACCAACACAATCGTATCTCCAGTAAGGGGAATATACTGCTTTGCAGATCTCTTACGTTAACTGGGAGAAACTGGGAAGCGAGGGGATAGCATCGTGCAGTGATGAAGCCTTTTGCCATCACAAGACTGAGATTAAGCACTACACTGAGTAGTATTGATATTGTGTCCCTTGTAAACCCATGCATCTGGTAAATCACAGCTGGTCTTATACCACTTGAAAGTAAGTGCAGATGAACCCTTAAATTTTTTACACAATTTACAGTAATACATTTTTTAATCTAAGTGATTGCTGGCTTAAGTTAAATGGATACCAGCCATTCTTGAATTGGATTTGAAAGTGCCTGTACTGGATAGAAAAGCCAACATTTGGCTGTTTTAGACCACTGATAAAGATTTGTTTGGGAACCACAGTAAGACATGATGCTTTTAGAAAACAGACAAATACGGATGTAGGATGTAGCACCAACCATTCAAAGCATTCAGGCTAAGCACTCAAGCAACTGGATAAACTGAGAAGCTATTTCTGAGCGTATACACCAGCTGTAGGCGTGTTGCTGTCTGTATGGATTTGGAGACTGCTGACATAGCCAAGAGAGAAGAAAATACTGTTCTTTGGAGTCAGCTCACCAGGAATTGAGGAAAATGGAAAGGCAGAGATCACAACACCCTCCTTTACCAGTGCCAGTTTTCAGTCTTTATATATATGCTTTATGAACTGTCATTTTGCAGGTTTCTCTGTGCCTGTAGTTATATTTTTCTTTTATGGTGTATGGTTCTGCTTCTCTTCTTTTCTTCTTGCTGTCCTGCAGCGATTCTAGTGGGTGCTGGTCCCATGATTTGAAGGTTACATCTGCTGCCCGTGGAACTTCGGGATCACGGGGTCTGTCCTATACTGAAAGATGGATTTGGAAGGTAACTGGTGAACAGATTGATTGTTAAACGGTGTTCAAAAGCTATACACACCATTTTAGGTCAATGTTAAAATAGTCAAGTACCGATTGCTGTGGCTTTCCTTAACCTCAGTCATTTATTTGAGTGCAATTCAGAGGCATTACCCAGTCTTCTAATGCCAATAACCCAGAGGTTCTGAATGTAAAGACGTCACTGCAGTCTGAGATACCAGCAAATATTACATTTATAGCATGTGTCTCAGCAGAGTTTCCTTTCTTCCTTACAATTATTTGAAGGCTGTAAGCCAAATCCAACACCCACAGTGAACTGATTTAAATCAAGCAGGAAAGCTTGGTTTAAATAATAGATTTTTATCTCTTTTTGCAGTTGTAAGTTATGCTAGTTCTTTTTTGAAAGAAAAGTTTGCTTTCATGGGTTGGTAACCATTAGAACACCTTGATTTACAGCAAGAGATAGTACTCAGTGAGGTCTTTCTTCTTGTTAACCAAAAGTATTTATCTGTGCACATTTATTATGATGATAAATTAAGAATCACTTTATCAGATTCTTAATTTTGTCATATTTTTAATTGGAAAATGAAGGATGATTCATTTATTTCAATTTTTTTTCTTGGTTTTATGAATCTATGTTTGAGTGTAAACTAGAATTCAATCAAAATTTCCCAAAACAGCCTAAAATTCTCTTTGTTATTTAAATAAACTACCTTAAGTGATATCTCATGAGAAAATAAAAAAAACAGACGTGCTTTTCTAAGTTTAAAAGTAACTAAGTGGTTTCTTACAATTAATGATTAAGTAAGTTATCAGTCACTGAAGTAAGTCATAGACAAGAAATTGTAGAACTCATTGTACCGATTTTCATTCATAGACTGGAGAAAGAAAAACAAGTCCTCCCTCTTTTTTTTAACTTCTCTGTGGTTTCTCAACTTGAAATTAACTTGTTGAATAGAACTGACTGAATAAAATGAAATGATTACATATTCTGTATGTGCAAAGACGCTACTGCTTCCAAATCTGGTTTTCTACTTCAGCAAATGCTTGTTCCAGGAAACCCACTTAGTTCACCTGACTAGAGCTTCAGCAGTATGTTGAATATTATTTTAATAAATTATATAATTTTAGGCCTTGATATGAATTGGTTTCATTTCACATTTCATTTAAATAAGTTTATTTTTTTAAGTGTTTATATTTCATGTAATGTTGTTTAGTTTTCAAGTGATTGGGGTTTTTGTCTGCTGTGTCAACTACCAGGGAGGGTGGAAAAGGCAGTGGCTTGTGTTCTGCATAGCCCTACTAATGTCATTCAAGTTATGCAGGTTGTGAATTGGCACAAAGTTTCTGCTCTCAAAAACAGAAGACTACGTTAAAATGACCTGGAAACCTCATTCTCTAGATGGAGGAGGGTATTTTCAGCTCCAGCACTTGCAGGGGAAGGGAACCAGGCACAGTTGCTCTGAGAGATTTTTCAACCTAAGGATTTTGCTGTCCCAGGGTGGTGTCCCAGGAGGAGGATGGGGCTTAAAGGGGAGGGCAGAAACTGCTCTGCTCTGAATGAACACTGTGTGCTGCGGGTTACCATGTGATCCACAGCATTACATGCCCTATAGGAGCAGTTGTCTTCCAGCTAGTATTACCTAGCGTGGCACATATTCAGTATCATGCAGCAGGGAGGATGCTTGGCATCTCTTCTGCTACCATTGCTGCTGCATTCAGCTTTGGAGCGGGAAGATGTCTCCATCTCCTTGCTCTTTCTGAGACTCCGAACGTGGGACACATAAACAGCACCTCCAAAAAGCAGAAACAAGAACTAATTCTAAGGGCATTCTTCTGTAAAGCTTGTTGTTGCACTTTGATGTGCTGGGCTCTGTGGTCCTTGCCCAGCTCTTAGAGCACTGACCATTGCCCTTGTGGCTCATAGGCTTATCTTTCAAAACAGAAAAATTTACTTCATTGCTATCTAGTGCTACATTCATTTCAGACAGACAAGCACTTTCTCAGCAAAGATCTAGAGAAATATTTCTCGATTGGCAGCTGCAGCACAGGTGCTGCTAGCATCTCCTGGCCAGGTTTTCCCTGGGCTGAGAAATAACCATCTCTGGCAGGAGCAGCATCTAGCATCGTCCCTGCTCAAGTTCTCTTTTTCCTCTGTATAACAGTATAAAGAAGGGGAGGGAGGTCATAGCGGCCAGTAACAGTTGAGGCATAGGGCATTTCCCAGGGAATGAGTGCCTGGCAGGGGTTAGTGGCCCTCCAGTTTGCTTTGGGCCATCAACCCTCCCAGCTACTCATTAATCCCTAGGAAATGCTCTGTGACTCAGCTGTTATTGCTTAAGCGGGTAGTAGGAATCAACAACATTCTGCATCTGCTCTAGTTATCTGAGACAAGAATAGAAGGTAATAAATGTGCTTTTATGATGGAAATCTGCTGTATTTGCATCCAGAAACCTTTAGTTCTCCCTCTTCACATTGATCAAATGTACTGAAAAAAGGATTCTTCATCAGTAAAGTGATGCCGGAGGCTAGCAGGATCCAGACGAAATGGCTCACCTCTTTACTCCAAGGTCTTTTCACTTTAGCTTTTCCACCCCCAGCAGCCCATTTGCAGCTTGTTTTATACCTTCACCTGAATGGATTTTAGAACATGGACAGTTCTTCACGTTAACTGGTAGAAAGTCACTTAGCAGGTAGCTGAGTATTACGTTCTAGACAGGGGTTGCCGAGCAAGAGTCCCACTTACACCATCTGTCTGCTTTGCTGTTGGACTGGCCTGGAAGTATTACAACATTAGCAGAAAACTCCTTTGAGGCAAGTCAAAAGGAAGATGAAAAGTGATGTGCCTCTCTGAACAAATGTCTTTGCTGCAAGAAAGGAAATTATCTGAATAGATACAATCAAGAATCTGAGTTGTTTGTAAAGTAGGTGATATATAGGTAGAAGGACATGATACATCTTTGTTGGGAAAAGCACTTCATATTTTGGCTCTTCACCTGTCATTTATTTATCACGATTTTGAGTTGCGCATTGCAGGCGATAGCCACAACACACCCTGAGCTCCACTGTAAAATGCAGTCTCTTCTGCCTGAGGTAAGCTGAATTCAAAACCTTCTATGTGCATATTCTAATTTTGGCACGCAGAGATTCTGCATATAACTTACCATGATGTGAAATTCCATAACGTTGCTATGGCAGAGCTCTGATTTTATACTAGCCACACGCACTACAAAAATCATCATTTTCTTCCCCATCATTCTTACTTATAAGGACATAGGTTCTAGCCTGATCTGTAGCCATCCTTGCGTGGATGGGTCCTAATAAGTTCTGTGGGTTTGCTCAGATACTGCTTATTTCATCTTTGGTGTTGTGTCTGCAGGCATCCCCCTCATCCCTGAGCTGAAGAGCAGTAGACCTCAAAGAGCAAAGCACCGGAGCTGGCTCACTCCCAGGCCAGAGGCTGACTGGCTTCATCTGAATGCATGTCAAAAAGAATCCAGAGGAGGCTAGTTACACACAGATGGGTGCTGGAAAAAGTGTTCGCAGACGTGCTCTGAACCCCCTCCAAAGTCCCATGCTGGGGCAGAAGACTGAGTGATTCCGATACCTGCTAAGTAATGGTGAAAAGCAGATGCCAGGTCTACCTCCTTTTGAAAAGGATTTGGAAAAATTGTTCTTTTTTGTTCCCAACACACTGGGAATGGTTACCCAGTGTTCTCTCCAGGCCAATTGCTTGCCTGTCTGAGCAGACAATCCTGAGATCAAATCATTATTTTTTTTTCAGTTTGTAGGCTGATCTAGGAGAACAGCATGGCTCACTATCTTTTTTGGCAGAGGTTCCAAGCCAGGCTCTGGCAGCCTGGGTCTGGCTCACTGTTGTGTGCTGTATATTGCAGATAGATCTTAAGACAAAGTGTTCCCCATCCAGCGCCTTGTGCCACTTCTGTGGAGGAGCTGCCAACCATCAGGCCTCCAGGAATGATGTTCTTCAGGTGCTCCCTACATGTCATTACCTGCATCATCACCCAGGCTCCCACCTCCACTAGCCCAATGCATTTAAAAACACTCTCATGGTTTTCAAAAGCCTCACGTGACTTCTCTGATACTTCCACAGCAGCTGGGAAAGGAGGAAAGTAAAGCCAGAGAAGTTCCATATGTGGGAAGGAAGCTGAATTCTCATGAAAGAGATATTGGACATACATCTTATGAGAATTTGTCTCAGATACTAGCAGCTTTGATATAAGGCCATGGTCCCCCAAATTGAGGGAGACAGACTATTGCTGCTTATGAGGCCATGCACAACTACATCCCTGTTACCATGTTTTCACATACGGTAAAAAAGCGTGTTCATCAAAAGCAATGTCTGGTGGACCCTGAGAAAATCAGAAATTTGGTACTGGTCCATAGTAAAAATTTTCTGCAGGCACAGGGATATGCTGTCAATCACCCTGTTGGGAGTCCAGTAGTATCTTGTTTAGTTTTTTGATATCACACTTTCACAGCGGACCCAACACAGAGGAGCTAATCTTGTAAATTAAAACTTTTCATTTTAAAAACAAAACCCGTAACAACCGGCACTAATATCCCCAGTGGTTTCCACACGCTCAATGGTGGACTCACCTTGAGTTTTGTGAAATTAGCTGTTGTGCGGGCAACATGGGCAATGAGCCTCTGAAGAACCTCCTTACGGTTGCCTTTGGATCTCATGTAGCTTCAATGGCAAAGAAATTATTTCGTTTTCTGTATTTCACTATGTGTTTTAGTAACTGTCTAAGAAGTAACAACTTCTCTTTACCTTTTTCTTTTGAGGTTTGCACCTCTTGCTCTGTTGCTGTCATCTTTCACTTGTAAACACACCAGGCTCTTACCAGTCTCTGGGTTTGGAAAGGAAGAATATGCTTTGCATGCTACCCTAATAAGCCTAGATGAGCTGTTTGCTCTGCCTGTACCACAGGAGAATCCTTAGGGGCGAGTATATGGGTGTGATGTAGGCCAGATCTTGACCTGTAAATAGGGAAGGAGCTGGAACCCTCGATGGCCAGCGAAGTAACATCTCCATGTTGTTTCCTTGGTACCTGTCTCTTCCAAGGCAGCAAGGATGCCGGTGATTTTGGGGACCTGGGATGTAAGGGAAGAAGCTGAGATCTGTAGCTGGCTCCATTGCGCCTTTGGCAAGCTCCCCTGCTGACTCCTTGGGATGGGCAATTGTAAGCAATGGTGCCCGCTCCTCGTCTTTCAAGAGCATCATTTTTTCCCGAGGTGCAGGTAAAAGTGGAGCAGTGGTTTTTTCCCAAGGCTGTTGCTCTGGGTAGGAACATCCTCTTGCTCCAGACCCTCCGTCCATGCGTAGAGGATCTCATGATGGCGTACGCTGTATGGAGTAAATACCAAATCCACAGCCTCTCTGCCAGCACAGTGGGCTCTTTCAGTCCACCTTATATTTTTCTGCAATTATATGGCTTCAGTAGTTAAAAATATGTGGTGAATGCGTTTTGAGGCAGTGATTCCAGGATAAATCCTAGAAGAAAGGCCCTGACTGTTAGCAGCTCCCTGAGTTTACCACTTTTGACCTCTGCTCCCTTATATAAACAACAAAGCTTTAGCTCTTCTTTCATATCAGAACGTAAGAGTACTTTCATTTTTTTTAAATAAATTATTTAAAATTTCTCTGCAGTCAGCATTTTCGCTAACTTAATAAAATATAATTTTGTCTCTGCAAGTCTCAAATCAAAAGCTGTTCCTTTGCCTTGTACTCCTGAGCTCTAAGTTTTAAATAAAAATGAATATATTGAATTTGAAGGTTTGAGGAGCTCAATTTTACTACAAGGCTTAGACCAACACATACATGATTTTAATATCTGGAAATGTTTGGTTTTATTTTATCACTTATGTAACGGTATGTTATTAGCTATTCCATTTCTGTGCTAGACTGGGATACATTTATGAAATTCCTTAAGGTGACCTGGAACAAACAAAATATAATGGACTAAAACATAACAGTCGGTGCATAAACAGCAAATTAGTACACAGATCTGAATTTGAGAGTTTAAAAAAAAGCATGCTATTTAGAGATAGATTGAGTGAATATTGATGTTGTGTTAAAAATGTGTGCGCATTGCCTTGACTTTGCTGTTGGGCTCACAAGATCCTCCAAATACGTGCTCTCAGATTGCAGCCTTAACTACATTTTCAGCAGATAGTCTTTCATGTGAGGAAAAAAAAAAGTCAAGGAGACAGATTTGGGTTTCTGTTTATTTAAAAAAAAAAGCTACAAAAATACGTTTCTATAGAAGCCATATGAATTTTATTCCTACACGGTCCCCTCCCAAGCATCGCCTGGGCTATAGACAAAGGGCCATGTTGCTTAGCAACCCCCCTAAAGCTCATCAACACAGCCTCCGTATTAATATTTATCCCCCCCTTAAAAAAAAGCTTACTCTGAAATTTGAAATGGGATCTCTCCTCCCTCTCTTTTGTGCAATTAAAGCAATACTGCTCACTTTTTCCAATTAACGTTACTGGCTAAACCAAACAATTTCTTCCAGGCAGGCCAAATCCAGCTCTTGGAAATAAAAGTTACATCAGGGATGAATTTCTGTAGACCAGTGTGTCTTCTGCTATCAGCGTTCTGTAGTTTCTCTTTCCTTTAGACAACCTAAATCCGTATTTCCCATCTCCCCAGCCTTTTTTTCTGAGTCCACTCTCTCCGTGCCCATATTGAGGGGCTCCCTCCCGGTTGCATGTTCCTCACTGAGAGGAGGAGGTTCCCCTGAGCCCACCGAGGGCACCCAGCCACCAGGGCAGGTGCTGAACAAACCAGGGTGAAAAAAATCCAGTAAACAAGGCTAAAAGCTCAGCTGTCTACACTAGGACTAACCAAGACCCAGCTGTTACTTGGCAAAATATTTCTCTATGCCAGCAAGAGCCCTTTGCATTACTTAAGTCCCCCTTTTTTTTACTTGCGTAAAAAAATTACTTAATTAGTTAAAATTACGGCCCATTTTTGAGAATTTCAAGGGAAAGTAATTAGTGCGTAGGCCAAAACCAGGAGTGAATGAAAACATTTCTGAAGGAAGTAAAGCAAATTATTCAATGCCATGGAAATATTCTGGTTCAGCTCTGGCTTTCTGTTTGTGTTAAATGGCCATGAGATCCGGGGATATTCATTTTTCTGCCCTTCAGCCTTTCCAGAGAAGTACCATCGCAGGATGCATAAATACAAATCTGAGTCTACCAGGCAGCATATACTCCTCTCATTGTATGAAAACGCTGTGGTTACGTTGGCACTTGGTGTGAAAACGAAGAGCGGAATGAAAAGAAGTCAGCTGGAGCTACTAGGCAGTAGGCACTGCTGAACAAAGGGCATTTACACAAGTGCCTAAATATGGGCTTGGTGCTTGAAGGTTTGGGCCCGTTTGCTTTCTTCAGAATCTTGGCCACAAAACGTGATGCTCGGCAAGGCACAGATTCTTTCTGGAGTAAGCTGGGATGTATGAGACTGCCTGCCAAAGCCACTGAAGGATGAGAAAAGAACTGTGGTTCTGGAAGCAATTTCTTTACAAAACCATTTTCCTTTGGAGGTGGAGGGGAAATTATTTTAAGGTCAGGAGCAGATGTGTGTGGAAAGCTAATTGCAAATGTGATAAAGGAAGAGAGGCACAGGGTCCTTCAAACAGAAGCAGCAACTCTGTGAACAGCAGGCAATATTGACTTCAGGCTCCAGCAGCGTCTTAATACTGTGTATATTCTTGGGTTTGGTTTTTTTTTTCCTTCTCCTTAACTTCTCCTCCTTCTCTCATGCTGAGCAATAGCAAGAACTGTTACAGGAGTCCACAAACACTTAACGTTTGTCAGGCTAAACCGGGCTGGGGAGAGCATCATGCAGATGCCTCACAGCCGGTTCCCGTCTGCCCTCCCTACCTGTGAACAGGGAGCACATCTCAGGCCCACGCTCCCCCTGCGAGGCTGCACCAAGGCCGCTCGTGTGGACTTGTCTCTGCCTGTAAACTCGTGTGGGGTTGTTCTTTAGAAGAGTATTAATTCTGCCTCGCCAGATCCTCAGCTGGAGGCAGTCAATACCTCCATTGATTTCATCATCTACACTGCCTGTGACAGCTGGGAGTGATCGGTTCTTTATATCTAAAAACTTTCTGCCTTAGAAGTCCTGAAATCTGGAAGCTTCTTACTTTTGATTGGCTTAGCCTCCCTTCTAAAGAAAATCAGCTTTCGGCCTCTATAAATTGGACCTCCTTTCGATTCCACTCATTTTTCACTGGTTTTGCCCTTGCGAATCTCCTTTAGGATTACTGCTGACTTATACTGATTTAAAAACAAGAAGATACAGGAGCACTAAGTGCATTTAAAGCCAAAGTGTGTGTAGCAATTTAGGTGGAAATACACCTCGGCGCGGTGGGTGCACACCCAGGAGAGGAGGGAAGGGGGACGGGGCAGATGTGAGCTGTGGCAGCTCTGCAAGGGGCTGTGCAGTTTAGCAAACAGCAGCAGCACTGCATCACCCACAGCTCCTCTTCTGCCAGTTGTGGATGACACAGCCTCACCTTTGATAGCTTTGGCATCACTCGGGCTATAAGCAGACACCTTCTTTCAGATCCACTTGTGTCAGTGAGCAAGTATTCTTTAGCACCTCGCCGATAGACTTTAAATCCCTTCTTGACAGGTCCAGCAGGAAAACAGCTTGCATAAACTTCCCCCGTTTTACTTTCGGTGAAATAAGAAGGCAGCTCAGCCTATTTATGCCTGACCTTTCCTGCGGTGGGATAGCAAGTGTACGCATGGGCTCCTCCTTCAGCACAGCTGGGAAGACCCTGCTGTGGCGGGGAGGGGGACCTGAGGGTAAGGATGCCCCCCAGAGACGTGACTACCTGCAGAAGAGACCGGCTGGTTGTCGCTGAAGACACCCTGTTAATGCTGTCTTTGTGCCCAGACAGCTGTAGCATCTCGAGAAGCTACAGAACAGCGCTTCCAAGGGTAACCAGTGTAATTGGTTTTCTCCTGTAAAGTTTACCCCTTTAAATGGCACCTTAGGAGAGCTGTTGCTTTTCATTTACTTCCTCCCTCCTTTTTTTTCCGTCAGGAGCTAGTGCTGCTGTTCATCTTGATCTGAGCAGATTCTCATCTTCTCTGTAACAACAGCTCCTTTTGTGTCCTGGTCATTTACTTTTGAATTCTTTTAATTTAATTTAATGCCAGTGAGAAACAGGAGGAATAGCCGTGTGATCCTGCCTGTAACCCCGAAGTCTGGATCTAGCCTGGGCAGGGAAGGTGCAAATTTCCTTGCCTTTCCTTGGTCTCTCTCAGAAGCACACCTGAGGCAGCACTGAACTTGTTTGTTCTTCTGGAAGCCCAAGTGGGATAGTATGTTCTCCAGGAAGGTCCATGCTATGCCTGCTGCCGGACTGACTGGATCCAGAGGCCACCAGCCAGGCAGGATAGCTGGCTGCTGACTCCACTGGGCTTGAGCCAGGAACCAAGGAAGGGATCCTCTTTGTTCACTACGTGCGGCTCATTTTCACCTCCTCTGGCTTCCAAAGGGCTGAAAGGTTTCATGTTTGCAAACCTTTCCGTGTTACGATGATCTCCCTTCCTCAGCATCCCTATGTCTTGCTGGGTTTGACTTAGCCAGTATCCTCCACTTTGGTTTTGAGCTTTTAAAATCACTTCTATAAAGTGGAGGGAGGTTTTTTTAATCCCAGAGAAACAACAATACTAACATGTGTAAAATGCTTTTCACCTTTCAAGCAAACTCAGTTAACTAATTAATCCTTGCAATATCCCTGGGAGGAAAGTAAACGTTATCTCACTTTTACATGTGGGGAAACTAAGGCAGAAAGGTGAAGTGAATTGCTCAAGTGAAAGATTTAGTGCTGCAGTCAGGTTTATAAACAGAGGAGTTTTCTGGCTCCTGGTTCTGCATGCAGGCAATTAGACCAAGTCTCCAATGGATAAAATAGGCTACAAGGCATGACCTTGCCCTTGGAGCAATAGCGTTGCTCTGGGGTCTGCAGAGATGCTGAGGTTTAGAGCCAGGGAGAGGTGAGGCAGGGGCGAGCGCTGTCCTGCTTTGGTCCCCGGTCCCTTTCTAGCTCTGCTCCATCACCGCCCCACAGATAAAACGAGCTGCATAACGTGTACACCAAGGGGAGCTGCAGAACGTAGCAAGAGTTGAAAGGAGTTTTGCAGCAGTTGTGGCAAATCAGGGGCTGTAATTTGGAAGCAGTGTGGAAGATACGAGTGCTGCATCTCCTGCAAATGAGTCTCCGTACGATGGAGATGTGATGTGCTATGCCTGTCATCCAGGGGAATAAATAAGAATATTCTTCTGCCTATCTTACGGGTTTTCCATCTCAGGAGAGGGTGTGAGGAATTTTTCTGATAAATATTTTATGCTGGTACTGTGCCCATTCTGCTTGAAAGAGTTCCACTTGTTCCAGAATTACAGCGAGTGAGCGAGCAGCCCGGTCGCAGTACAGGACAAGGAGCCAGATTCTGCCATCAGTGACAGCGGTGCAAACAGAGAAGCTGCTTCAGCTCCCGAGGAGCTGCTCGACCTTTCTGCTGCTGTATCTGAGCACTGGACTGGCCAAAAATACCTGTCTCCGGACCAGCTGAGAGAGGAAAATTAGAGCATCTGTGCAGCAGACAGCAAGGAAACTTTTCTCTGTGGTCAGCCAGCGCTGTCGAAGGCACTGCTCTAGGGAGGCTTGCACCGGCGCTTCGGTCTTGCTGTTAATAACGAGCATTCCT
>NW_009624711.1:14944-15647 GCF_000690535.1 Cariama cristata | reverse complement strand
GTGACTGAGGAATTAACACTGCCCCTCCAAACTCATCAAACTTTTCTTCTAGTTAGGGGGACCGTGCTTTAAAACAAAACAAAAAGAGCACCAAAAATATGGCAAGTGAGTGCCAATAATTTTTATTTCTGCACTGAAGCAAATTGTGCCAAGCATTTTGAGAGAGAAGGACAAGAGAGGACAATCCATCAGCACAGAGTACATCAACGTATTAAAAAAAATGCAAGTAGTGGGGAAAGCTTTTAATTTGAATGATATCAGTGCCCACAAGCACGACAATAATTAAAGGTCTGCCAGCATGGCTATTATACATTCTGGTTTAGTGCATTTAATATCTCAGCTGCTTCAAATCACATCAGCCTGATGGCTGGCAAGCATGTTTCCACTCTGGATGCAAATCAAACTCTCACACGGCGTTCTGAAGCCTCACTTTAAGGGGAGAACTTTTTTGCATCAGGACAGGACAGGCTGTCCTTCGTCCTTGCAGTTCTGTGATGCTGGTACATTTCCGCTGCCCAAGAAAGGGGAGAATAAATCCTTCTCCTTAGGGTTAGACTGAAGTGATATCGTGCCCTACTTCAGAGCAATTTTTCCAGTTCTCAAAACTTCCCTTCTCCCCTGGCAGGTGCATGCTGTGGGAACTGGCTGGGATGCTCCCTCCCATTTGGGTCGTAAGGAGGGGAAGGGAAGGGAAGGGAAGGGA
>NW_009624711.1:0-14854 GCF_000690535.1 Cariama cristata | reverse complement strand
TAAACAGGGAGTAAGACGAAAGAAAAGGGAAAGGGAAAGGGAAAGGGAAAGGGAAAGGGGAAAGGGAGAGGGAAGGGAAGGGAAGGGAAGGGAAGGGATGTCGTCCCTCCCTCCTCTCCAGCCCTAGGCTGGTGGCCGACAGGACACATTGGGCTGCATTGCATTCAGCTTGCTGGTGGTGGGCTTATTGCAAGACTGCAGCCATCTCGGATGGGGCGGGTGAGCAACCAAGTGTTTTTCCTTCATCTTCTGGTGCTTCCATACTGAGCTGTTCCTGCAGAGCCACGGGGCCTCCTCAGGAAGCGCAGCCCGGAGCAGGACTGGCACAGAACCAAGCTGGATGGAAACAGATGATCGCTTTTGCAAATAGTAATTTAAAACCCTCCCCAAAACAAGCCAACAGCTTATTTTCTTTTCATTTCAAGGGGGAGGAAAAAAAACCCGCGAGAGACGAACAAGCGATGTGGCTAGCATCACCGTGAACACTCCGCGTCCATGTCTCCCGCTCGCCTTCCCTCTGACTGCTTTCCCGTTGAGCCCATAACCTCCGGAGGGCAGGAGCTGTCTCTCACTGGGTGTTTATGCAGATCTGAGCACAATAGGGCCTTGATCCTCCCTGGGTCCTTCTGATGCTACTGCGGTACAGGTGAGGAGGACGTTTTAGACCTCTGATGACTGCTAGCTTCAACTCGTAAGGGATTGAAATTGCCCTGGAGGTCAGGGAGGAGGTGACACATCCTGCGACCTTGGGAACGTTAAGGAATCAAACAATTAGCTGGCTGGATGCTGGCAGTGAGAGTGCTGGATCTGAAGCCACCAAGCAACAGTGCGACCTTGCTAGGATTAAAAAGCGGAGAGTTCAAGGGGGTACAGGAGGAAGAGTAGGAGGTCAAATGAAGGATATAGATAGACAGATACAAAGGTTAAAAAAAAAAAGCTCATGGCAATTTTCTTTGCCAGTTTAGGTCTGCTGTTGTACCAGCTCAGTCTCTTGGAAATCACATTTGAGCAGTTTCTCCCCTTAAGAGACATGCTAAACGATGGTGCGTGCACTTCTAGACCATTGCAAATGCAAGATAAAGTATAAAAGCATTTCAAGCAAGTGTTTCAGTGTATATTTGCAGTGGACCAGGACAGGATGCATCACAGGTTTGTATCACATCAGCCGAGGGGCAGGAATCCTCTCTTTTAGGGGTCAAATTTTTCTTCTTCTGTGCTAATTTGATCACTCAGGGCACCTTTGTTTTGAGGATGCTGTCAGGTGTGGATTCACTCCTTCCAGATGAGGTGCAAATTCATACTGCAGCCTTTCCTTCAGTGGGGACATTAATACAGTTCTGTCTGCCCCTTTGCATACATATTTTGGAGGCTAATTAACTTTAAAGCCTTTCATACCCTGTCAAAGTGTTTAAAAGTTATTAGGAACAGGTGTCTAGCTTAGCAATTTAGGGTGCTGGAGGGGTTCTGGGTATAAATTCTCCTTGTGCCCTTACTTTGAGTCTTGCAGTTGCACTGGGGCATCCATCTGATCACGGCAGTGACCAGCTCAGCGCCATTTCCCACCAAGGCTGGAGTCACGCACCGACGTACCACCCGGAGTAAATAGGAGCTCTGCCAGCTGTTGGTGGTCTGAATTTGTGCGATGCTGTGCACCACAGACTGCGCTGGCACAAACTTCATGGCTGGTAACGATATGATGTGAACGGGTGGGTTTGGAACCGTAATGGGAGGCAGAAAAATGACCTGGAGTCCTTCCTGCTTAGCATGACTCCAGCTGGTTATGTCGATGTGTCCAGAGAGCATTTGAAATCAGGTAAGCCTTGTCTCCAGAAGACACAAAACTAAAACCAATGCCAGCCCTGATCAAGTGCTGTTGGCTAGACTCGGTTGTTAGCTATAATGAATAGCTTGAAACAGCATCAGTTTTAGTGACTATGTTGTTAATTTTAATAAGAGTTTTGTTTTATGCTGATCCCCGCAATGATTAGTTTAAATATTGCTGTCTGCTATTAATTGGTGACTGTGCCGTCTGCCTGGCTGCATCCTGCCAATGCAGAGCGTGAGAGACGCGGCGCTGGCTCCCCGCAGGACGCCCTGCCAAGCACAGCCCCAGCGTAGGCAGGCTTTTACAAAGAGCTCCAGTCTGAAAGGAAACCAGATCAAACACACTTTCGTTTGCATTGTGTCCCTCACCCACAGGATCCTGGGCACCCAAACCTGGGCAGCGTTTGCATTTATCACTGTTCTCCACTGTCATATCACCCTCTCCCAGGGTCATACTTCCTCCTCCTTTCCATTCCTTACTTGCATCCAGTGTGCTGGGAGCTACCTGCTCGCTTTTGTACGTTGGAGATGCCCTGAGCCTGCTTTCCATGAGGTTTGCTCCTTTTCCACAGCATCCAGCTCTCCTCAGGCAGGCTCTGGTAGAAGGTCCTTTTCCCCTGTGCTGCCCGTTGGCCACGGGAGCACAGCAGATTGCTAGTTAATATCTGGGGAGATCCAAGTGTGGAACTTGGTTTGGGGAAATGCATCCAAAACCAGTGGCTGGATCAGAGCACCTGGAAGAGACCGTCTAGTAAAAGACTTGAAGCACAGGGAATAAGCTGGACACTAAGTTGGCCTACCACCAGCTAGATGATGCTGATTGAAAATATGGCAAATCCGACTGTAACTGCCCTCCTGTAAGGGTTTTGACAAGATGCTACCCCATAACCTTGGTTGCTTCAGCTGTGTGGGCATCCAAATGGTTTTGGAGGCAGTACCATGTTCCTTCGTCCTGCCAAACGTGCCACTGCTCTGCAGCCATTCTCTGGAATGAAACCTTTTTCTGCCAGTCCTCTGAGGTCAAAGTGATCTCATTAGCTCACTGGTGAGCAGTGTCCTCAAAACCAGCGGAGGGCAAACCCAGGGTGCAGCATGAAGTGAACACCACGCCGTGTCATTCCCTGACACCCTCCTGGTGCATCCCATGCCAGTGTTCCTGAGCACGCTGTCCCGGCCAGGCAAGCTCTGCACGGAGGAGAGGAAACACTCGGTGTACTCTTAACTTTTGGCAAAGCCTGAGCCCACAGGGATGATGCAGACGCGCTCCATCAGTGCCCCTCGCTATCTCAGCCACATCACTTTTAGGTCCTCTGGGCCAACAGAAGTGTCGGTGACCTCCAAATCCTCGCTCAGGGTTTATCGCTGCCGGCTGGGGCAGGGTGCTGAGGAGCCTCTGGTTCAGGCTGAGTGTGGGAAGCAGTTGGGGGGGCTGAGGAGGAACTGGAGCGTAAGACAGATGGCATGGGAGGGGATTTATCCCAAAAGGAGGGACGTATTAGAGCAGCCTGAGAGGGGATCACAGCAGCAAGAGCAATAATGCAGCTTTTTTTGCTACAGAATACAAAGAGGGTGTTAGATTGACATGCAGATATCGCTGCTAGCAGATATGGTTCCCAGGGAGTTTCCAGCAGCGCTATTAATAAATAACAATTTTTATTATATGCTTTGTGCTTCAGAACCGTTCTGATTTTCACTGCTTGCTTGCTTTATTTTTGAAGGAACACTGCCACAAGAGTGGCACCCGGGCACTTGTCTTCCTAATCTGTAAATTTACCCTTGTCTTCTTGTACCCACAGATTGCCGGTTCGGGGTGGACAGTACATTTTAGGGGTAATTTCGATGTCTTTCAGCACGCGGACGTTGCATTTGCTTAGACCCAGCGTCACAGACAGGACGTTGGAGGAAATACTAAAGGTTGGGCAAGCTGGAAGGTGCAGATTCTGCTGGTTCCTGGGTGGTGTGGGGATTTTTAGACTCCCTTTAGGCATAAAACAGAACAACCTTCTGTTGTCCCATCCCTGTCTGGTCTATGTCTCCCCATAGAACATCAAAGCTCCTCAACAGCTTCCCGTTCTCCAGGACAAAAGAGGTGACAGATACCCATGGACATCTTTGAAACAGCATACCTTTGTCTTCCCAGTTCGTTTTTACCCAAATTTGATCTTTGGGAGCAGGAGGACATGAATGGAGCAACATAGCCAGAGGTTTTGCTCTTGGGAAATGTCTGGGGAGCTGCCGAAAAGCAAATCTAAACCCCAGTGAATCTTACCTGAGTGCTGGCATCACAGTCACATCAGGACACCACATTTGTGAATTACATGCTTGTGATCACAGAGTAACTTCCATTATTTTAAATGTAATGGTGAAGCCAAAGGGCAGCACAGGAGATGAACGGGAGACTGATCATCTCTTCCGGACAGATCCCACCATCTCCCAAAATTCATGTGCATGGCCCAGATACTACAGTGATAAATGTTTTGGAGACATTTATAGGTTAGATGAGACTCGCGTTGTTTAGGACACAGTGGTTGAATTCCGGAGCCTTTGGAGTTTATGACTTGTGCGGAGTTTTCTGACCAGCACAGTTTATTCTTTCTTTTCAGGGATTTTGCTCCAACAAAGAGCTCTAAAAGCAAGCAGTCTTAAAAGTTCACAGATGAAGATTTTGTTGCACAGATTGGGTTTATTTCTTAAATCCTTTTTTTATTTCTAAAGGTCACTAAATAAAAATTGAGATCATCTAAGATCACTTTCCTATCGGACAAGCCTATTCAAATATTTGATATACAAGTTAAAGTACACAAGCACTGTCTTTAGATCAGCCTCTTCATGCCTAAACCTATATAATCTACATCTCTGTTTCATAGCAATGCTTGAAAAAAACACTCCAGATTTGTTTTTTCACAGATTAGCAGCAAGCTTAGACTGAAGCCCAGACCTTTGAAACATGCTCTTCAAGCCAACTGTACCCAAGATTAAAATGATGTTTGCTACCTCCCTGAGGGTGTCTTGTACCTCTTGTCCCCTGGGGCTGAAGAGCCGTCCCGTCAGTGATGCAGCAGGCTGGGGGGGGTGAAACAAAGCCCCCTCCAGCCAACAGCCAGGATTCACCCCACACCCCATTTTGGGACCCATCTCCCGGCCGGAGATCTAGGGGAACTGCCAAGACCCTTGGGGGAATACTTATGCTGAAGCAATATAAAAGTCTAATCCTCAAATTCCTGACATTTTGTTGGATTATGGCACCATTACGGTGTAGATTAAAAAGCATTTGTTGTTTATTTTATGGGCTAGATTAACGTCACTATGTCAGTTATTTTGCCAAATTGAACCATCAGTTCAAAACTCCAAAACAGGCGTGTGAAAAATGTCCAGTGGAGTATTTTCTATCTAAGATTAAGTTCTACCTTATCATCCAGGGTTAATTTAGGACCATTAATGATGCGTGGGTTGGACATAAGTTTTCAGGCATGTATTATTTTATTACCTGATCACATAATTAAAATGTCACTTATCAAGGGACAAATTTTAATGAAGTTAAAAGCTCCTTGATGACATATTATTATTTGACCTGTTACATAAGAGGATTTTTTTCTTGCCTGTTGCTGATTCAGTTTCTTTGACAGCGTGAAAATCACTGCTTTTCAATTAGCTTTTTCTTCGGAGAGGGGCCAAAGCCATAGACTACATCCTTCTTATTACCTCCAAGACCCCCTCTTACTGAGGTACACTGAGAAGACCCTCTGTTTTTACACTTTGAGCTCATCAGCTTGTTCAGCTGCTAAGGAAAGGGTAAATGTTGGTAGTCTGCAATAAAATGTGTGCAAAGAGGGTCAGGAGGAGAAGGCTGTAATTACAGTGATATCTGCTGAAGGGCACTCAAATTGAGCTTGGTTCAGCTGGGACTGGAGGAAGAGACTTAGAAGACAGTAGAAAAATGTAAATGTCAACAAAGTGACGGCTAGGAGGGTGACAAAATAACCAACAACACGCTTCTGAAGTGTGTAAATACCGCTGGAAAGAGGTGAATGTGGCGTGGTGCGGGATGCTCTAGTGAAGGATAACAGAGAGGAACCAGAAAAGCACCAGTTTACTAACGGGTCCTTCCTGCTGGTGTCAGAAGTGACGGATGAGTGGGACTGGGCGGGAAAGGGTTTGCTGCTGCTCAGGTAGTCACAAACTGGATGGATCATTGCCATTCCAGATTCTGAAGCCTGGCAATCAGTTTTATTCAAGTACGTGCTCAAAGCATTCATTGTGAGTTGATTTAAAAGAGAACCTGACATAATTTGCCAGGATTTCACTAGTATTGCTCATGTCCAGCCAGCTTGCTTGCAGCAGGAGCAGGCTGTGCTAGATGCCTCCTAGCATCTGGAAGCCAGATGGGGCAAGAAGGGATGGGGCAGTTCCTTACAGCAACGCACATTCCTACACTCCCTTCTTAGACTCATCCTGGCTGAGATCACTCTCAGCTGCTTCTGATAGTGCTAACAAGAATTCATTGATTCTTGTGAAAGGAACCAAGGCCAAAATATAGTGGGTTTTTTTAGGGTGAAACAGGAACTGTAGAGTTAATTCTAAGGAGACAAAATGCAAGACTAGCTAGCAACAACAACAAAAAAATTCTCTCTGGAGAGTCCTGCTAAGTTTCAAGACAGTCTCTGAAGAGTAGAAGTTCTGTCATTTCAGACACTTAAAACACATACAACAAAGCACTAGTGGGACTGAAGAGAGAAAGATGCTGCAAGGGATGGAAGATGGAGTAGATTATCTAATGCCCTCTTTTATCTCAGTTTATGATCTTGAGACCAGACAGACTGTATTACAGTTACATAGCCTCCAAATGACAAGGATGTACATTATACCAGTCTAGGCCACTTCAGAAAGGAATGGATAGAGCAACTTTGACCAACCTTTAGTGAGAAAAGGCATTAAATACTGCTGCTGCCACCTTCGGTCTCATAGTGGTGATGGGTTCTTTTTGATGCCACCATCCTACCCCAGACTGGATGTACATCCCTGCAGGGATAACCCTGGCATTTGCCCCAAGACCAGTGGTTCCCAGAGTTTTGTTTCTTTAGTGGATGGAGCATCGCAGTGGGGGATCATGTAACAAAAGTCATTTGCAGTGCAGTCAGTACTGCTGTGTCTGATGCAGTGGCAACAGCATCCATTCAGAAATTTTCTGTATTTATTCTGGATCAGAGTTCAGCCTGGGGGTGAGCACTACCTCAGTCTGACATGTGCTGCAACTTGCAGGAAAAGCCCTGACCACCAGATGCGCCAGCCCCTGGGACAATTCAGCTCCCTGGTCCGCTGAGTGTCAGGCTGTACGTCCCCATTCCTCCCATCCCACTCCCTGTGAAAGCCCAGACTCCTCTAAGCCTCAGTGGCGTGGTACCCACGAGGCAGACCCTGCAACGGTTTCTCACTGCCAGGTAAAATGTACCCGGGATGATGGAGGAGCAGCGAGGAGCAGGAACACACTGCTGCAGGATGCTCTGAGCTAGGTAACTCCAGGGGTGTAGTCTGTGTTCAGCTTCAACCAGCTTATTGCTCCAGCCCTGGAGTCCCAGGATAATCATCCCAGTGTAGCCCCTGGGCTGCTGCTCTCAGGCAGAACCGCTGCAGCCTCCAAGACCAGCTGGCTCTGGGCTGCGGATATGAAATCCCTCTGCCTGGCTGCACACAGAGGTTTGGTGGGCTGCAGCTGGCCACCAACCAGGCTTCTCCTCTGCTTACAAGCCCCACTTTGACCTCACCCAGACTAAACTCAAGTTATCTTGCTTCTACATGTCTCCTCTGCTCGCATAATATGGCAAAATTTGGATGCTATGTTATCCACAGTAATACAAAGTTTGATAAAAGACCTCGCCCTGTGTTACAATTCCTTTCAGAGCCCTGGGACCTATGTTGCAGGAAAAAAAGAGCAAGGGCAGGGAACCGCCTACAGCCACTTGTTACACATTATGAATTTCTTTTCATTGTGAAAAACACTCCCTTTTGCAAAAAGCCACTTTCCACCCCCTCCCCTCCCTCACAGCTATTGATTCCATAGACCAAAACAATAACGTGCACCTTGCTGCAGTGAACTTACGAATGTCTAATTTTGAACAGGAGAATGTCGCAGACCTCCTCTCACAGGCAGGACTTTGAACTGAAACGTATATCCAGTCTCTTCATCCGTGGTTTCCTGCAGGGGTACATTTACTCCCTCCAAAATTCACTATCAATTTAGGCATTGGTAATGATACCCAGCCTCTTGCTGGCAGAGAGAGGAGGATGCGATTGTCCATTTTGGTTCCCAGGAGGTCCTTGAATGGCTGTGACAAGCACCAATAATGGGACTTAGATAAAAAGAGAAGTTGCTAACTTTGTCCTGATGAATCACAGTTATAATTTCCTTGGAAGATGAAAGGATTGTTAAACTGATGGGGAATACAAAGCAACTCTTCTCGGATTGAACTGAATCATCTTTGCCCATTTCAACTGTATTGTTCCTTTTCTTATCTCCGTATGGTAGAGTCCTAACGTTTCTTGCAAGTAGATTACTCTCAAACCTGTGCCTTAAGTGACACAGAGGCTGGTTTGTACGAGGTTTAGGTGCATTGAGAACCCGATCCTTGGAGGTATTTAGATGCATAAGGATGCAGAGATGCCTAGTGACATTTTTCTCAAATGCCCAAGTCTACAAATCCTTCTGGGCTATCATTTCCAATATATGAAAAACAAACCATCGGTAAGATTCTGACCACAGTTGCTGTCATAGTGGGCTGTATCATTTGATGAGAAAGTTTCTATAATATTATATTCTTACTACTCATCACTGGATAAGTTTGGATTTTAACCCATTTAAAATCCCAAGATTCCTATCAGAAAATAAACTCCTCCGAATTATAGGGCTTTACAATAAGACCGCTATGGGGTTTTTTAGAAGATTACCATAAAGGTTGATTCGGCTGAATATAAAGAACCTGTGTTTGTGGGCGGGAACAAATTTCCCCTTAACAACTTCAGCAATTCTTATTTTATGATGATTAGGAGTTTTTAACAGAGCATATTAAACAAATCAGAGAAATTTAGGATTTGCTGCTACTTTCTATCTATTTTCAGCTTCAGCCCAAGGTATTCTTGGTGTGGCAGCTTTCAGCCACGTGGGATGTAGCACCAGAGGATGCTGACAGAGGAAACTGCCAGTGTTGGAAATTATCTTTCCCCAAAGAGGGGAAGCCAAGAAAAAAAGTTCATGTTTCGGGTCTTTGCAATAGTAGAGTAAGGGAAGACTTGCCCTGGGGTAGAGAAATTAAATGGGATCTTAAAAGAAACAGGCTAAGGGCTCTTCTCCTTGAGGTGCTGAGAAAATTTGCAGCCTCTGAACATCATAATTAAGGACCTAAGAAGTTGTTGGGCAAGAGCTTGGAAAAAGCAGGAGAAAATGGGGTGAGAAGATGCTGATGCAGGAGAGTGGTTTGGTTTAACTGTTGGGGAAGTAAAATGCAGGAGGTAATCCTGGGATAAGAAGCACTTGAAGTCAGAGAAGTTCACTGTGATGTGAGATTGGAGCCTGTAACAAGTTTTGTGTTCCCATGAAAGAGACATGATCAGAGCAAACTGCTATAGCCTGTCTTACTTCATGGATAATTTCTTTGTATTTAATTGCTACTTGAAGACACATTTTCGTTCCCTGGTATTTGTGTGGGATTGTCACCGCGTTAAAAAGTTGTATGGATTTCCAAGAGATGGCTGTGCACGTGTGTGCACGTTGTGTTTACGGGGAGGTACACTTATCTGCATTAATTTTGTTATCCTGCAGACTTAATTCAAAATACATCGGAGGAAGACATTATTCAACAACTAATAGATGTTATACTATCAACATATTCTAATGGGCTGATTAGCAATTTTATTGTATTCAATTTGCAGCGTGGCAATTCCATGTCAGGTGGAAGAGCTATCAAAATGAAAAACTACTTTAAAATTAAAAACCAATAGTCCAAGTTTCAGTCTGAATGAGCTTCCTGGTGGAATGATGAAGTGCGGTTATCTGTGAGTCTGCCCTGGATACTCGGTAAAAATAGGCTACAGAAATCCTTGGATGACGGTGGAGGAATTAGTTGTTTCCGCTATTTCACACACAAAACTAGTCAATATGTCACTGGGGTTTTAGGGTTTCTTTTTTTTTAATCCCCTCTGTTCCCACAGAGTGAAAACCCTGCACATTTCTGTTTCAAGGACCTTTTGTCCTGCACTCAAAAAATGTCGGGTTTGTCTACTGCTTTCTAAAATACAGGGATGGAAGCAATAGTTTGTTGTCCTTTACCTCTCGTTTTCAGACCTATAAAGCAGCCACCTCTTCACTCACTGGCAAAAAAAATGTGTGCTGAAAATACAGCTAAACTGTCTTTCCTCTTAGAGCATCAGTTCTTCTGTCACTAGGGAAAACACCAGGATTTTTCATGTATCCCGCTCAGTCCTTCACAGAGCCTAGGCAAAGGCAAAGCTCCTGCCTGAAAGCCAGCTTGGGTCTTGAAGGGAACCGGTAACACCACATTTGTACACCCAGGTGTGAGGGAAGCCTCTTCCCTCCCGAATCTCACCAGAGCCCCCGTGTTGTCGGTGGTGACCCCCATGGCACGGTGGCCCCTGTGGGGAGCTTGGCCTAAGGGACTCAGCCACAGAATCCCAGGCTGGTGGGGGCTGGCAGGGACCTCTGGAGATCATCCCGTCCAACCCCCCTGCCAAAGCAGGGTCACCCACACCAAGTTGCACAGGATCACGCCCAAGTGGGTTTTGAATATCTCCAGAGAAGGAGACCCCACCCCTCTCTGGGCAGCCTGTGCCAGGGCTTTGACACCCTCAAAGTACAGAAGTTCTTCCTCATCTTCAGGTGGAACTGCCTGAGCTTCAGTTTGTGCCCGTTGCCCCTTAACCTGTCGCTGGGCACCACTCAAAAGACTCTGACCAAGACTTGTTTGAACCGACGCAACTGTTTGTGAAGCTGCACTTTGACATCTTGAGTCACCGAGATGATCCAGTTAAAAATAGCCCTCCCGAAGGAAGAGGCGAGAAGATGGATTTGCAGCAGCTGCAGATACTGCTGCCATCCCCAGCCCTTCTCTCGCTCCGATGGAGCGTCTTGTCCCCTACCAGAGGCACTGGCAAGTCTCTGCGGCTGCGGCACTGCCAGCCCTGGCTCCTAAAGACAACCAAAAATTGACAGCAGCTTAAATCAGTGCTTGAGCTGTAAACTCAAACTGCGACTTTGCCGTCAGCTTAGCGGAACTAATGACTAATGGACTAACGAAAGGGCGAGTGCCTGCTTCTCCCAGCCATGTGCTCCTGCCACCTCCTCGCAGGGTGGGACGGTCGCCTTGCTGACCTAGTGAAAAAGGATATTTTTCTCCTTTTGCTGGGTGAGTTTTCAGCTCCATCAGCGCCCAGCTCCCACTCCCTGTGCGGCTGCAGGGTTGGCAGCGCCGGCAGGGCAGGCACTGGGAAGACGCAGCCGGGCTGGAGGAGGGCAGGATCCTCCCTTTGGGAGGGAATGTGGGTTTAGGTCGGTTTAATTCAATTGCAGGGCTGCGTCTTGAGAAAATTGTGGAGAGGACACTCAGTGCACTCGTCGAGTTCCCCTGAGTGAGGGTGACCGGCAGCCAAAGGCCACAGCAGAGAGCTGGGACAAGAACTGCCTCGGTCCTGGCCGTTCAACCCCTCAGGGGTGATGAGCCAGACCCCCAGGCACGCACATAAGCACCAACAAGGTTGGGAGGATTATTTGTGTAACCAAAAGTTTTTCACGGTCTATTTTTGCAAATGCGTACCCGTTTAGCACTTTATCTTGTAAAGGCAGCGGAGAAGCATCCCGCCTGACACAGCCGCGACTTCTCGGAAGGAAAAGCTTTTGGAACTGATGCCTGGATGAGCCCTGCTGAGCCGGGCTCCCTGCAGCCTGCAGAAGGCAGGGTGCAATGCTGCCCAGCGCCAGCCGTGCTCCTTTACACCCCTTTATTAAATCGCGGTGGAAAGTGCAATGCAGTGAAGCATCGGGTCCTCTGCGCTCGGGGAAAGCCTGGGACGAAGAGGGAGGTGGCATGTCTGAACACACACCCAGTCTTGTCACAGTCCTGTGTCTGCGCAAGGGATGAACTGACTGAAGCAGAAGCTGCAACAAACTGCAGGACAAATTCTGTGAGCCTAAGTACACGGAACACCATGTGACATCCTTTTAAATCTTATTTGGAACGAAAATATCCTCTTTTTTTTTTTTTTTTTCCTCCCAATGAAAAACATGTTCTATTGTTACTTAAATAGCATATATTTCTCTAATAGCCTTTTAATGCAGAGCTGTTTTTCTTTAGGGCCTTGAATATATGCAAATGAAAACGAAGAAAAGAGCTGAAGTATAAAGGAAGCACAGTAGTCTGGAAAAAACGGAGGGGCGAGTGACTGTAAAGATCAACTGGCAAAACAAGCTTATTAGGCTTTGGGGGGAGGAAGCGGGGGTTATTAAATGCCGCGTGTCTCATCCTATGTGAATATAACTACCTTATTACAGCGGGTCTGCCGAAGTCAGAATATGTGAAGGAAGCAACCTCCGCTGAGATAGGTGATACAAACCAGAACATTCCCATTCCCTCAGCTGTGATGCCATCCGACTCCGAAAGCACTGTTTAAATATGAATGGCATCCTGTTTATGTGCGTATTAGCAATATGTATACCCGTAAAGGCTTGCAGAAATGCAAATATTGCTCTGCACACAAATCTCTCCCACCGAGGCTGCCTAGAAAAATAGCGCCGGGACACAAATTGGTGACAACAAGTACAGCTGAAGCCAATAATGAGGTAAAATACATATGCATGTGTGAGGGGTGTAAAACCTTGGCTCTGAATCACGCGCCTCTTAGCGTCTGGTGATAACAATTCCCCGGTGCCTCTGCCCCCGTGCCCTCATCGCACGTGTGGTGGGGGATGCCTCCTCCTGCTTCCAACACCTTGGGCGAGTGTCCATTTTACGTGACAGAGGCTGCCAGAGCAGATGGGGTAGGGACGGCTTTGTCGCACATGCGCAGGTTTAAGCAAATACGGTGACGATGCTGAAAGTTGCTTAAAATGAAAATGCCACTGAAAGGTAGGAAAGGGCACACAAATGGAAAGCCCGCACTGCAGTATTAAGCGGATACGTCCTGTCGGATCAATGGATGCATTAGCTCTGCCTGGTTTACAGCAATACCCTGCGCACACACTTTTAAGGAAGGGCTCAAGGAGAAACAATTCCCAGTATGGAAGTTTACGGGTTTATGTGCTTAGTTATTTCTGCTACATTATCACTGGGAGGGCCATGGAAGGTCCCCGTGACATTTTGGTACGTAGGGTGTGTTTTTTCCAACTCATCTGCTGTTTTAGTCTGGTGTCCCTAGCTGTGCTGGAAATTCTGACTAGAGAGATTTTGTTCCAACCAAGAGCTCTCCAAAGCATTCTTTCTGAACATTCATTCAGAGAAAACCTTAAGATTTGCCTATAGTTGTTTTTCACCAGCAATTTGCACAAGCGATGCCGCTGCGTTTGCCAGAACGTTGGTGGAAAACACGAGCCTTGCCAGGGCTCATGTGAAAGCGTCTGCACACAAGTTCGCAGAGGAGTTTGTTTCCTTCCCCTAATCGCTTTTGCTGGTTTTGCCATAGAAAGGGTAGAAAGTGATCCTCCGCAAACATGCTCGGCAGGGGATTTCTTCCTATCGCCTATCTCTGAATTCTCACCACCTCACAAACTGCAGCGTATGACTAGTCCTACGCCTTCGTGCCAAGTTTCTGCTAGAGCTCACCCAGCCTTCAGAGACCGGGTTGGAAACAGGTCATTTAGAGCACTTTCATAATGGTGAGGAAAGTGTCGTGCTTTTTGATTTAGCTGGGGAAGAGTTAACCAGGAGAAAGTCTTCTAAGTGACATTTCTGTGGAGAACTCCCTAAAATCACTTATCTTCTGAGCATGGGTAATCTCTGCCAAAAAGCTGGGAAAGCTCCGACAAACCGGGAGCTTTTTGTACAAAGAGAGAAATTAAACTATTTGCAGTTTAAACTCCCAACAGTTACGAGCCAAACTAGTTATGGAGGATACCAAAAGATGCAATGCTTTTTGATTAGTCTTTGCCTGGCTCAGTCTGTATTTGGTCTCTGTACAACAGGCCATCATCGTCTCACCTGCAGTGAGGAATCTTTTGGTCTTTGCCGTGACATGAATCTCTTTGCTGTAACTTTTATTGTTTACTTCTGAAGTTTTAGTGAATTGGAAATGTGAGGGGCTTTGGGGTTTTTTTTTCCCCTGAAGTGTTATCTTGCTACCTTGCATTCAGAAGACTTCCAAATTGTGCATACCACCCGAGAACAGAATTAATAATTATATGATCTATCATGGGGATTTGGCCATCGCTGTGACGAAGGAGATGTTAAGCTCTGCCAGGCTGTGGAGCTGAGAGGGTCTGGTACGTTGGCAGGTACAGGGTCCTACCCCTTGCTGCCCTTTCTTCCCCACTGTTTCTCAACCCGACATCCAAAAGGTCCAACCAAGCGGCTTTGAATCAGGGAAAATGCCCGTGCAGTGGAACGGGAGTTTTGCTCAAGAAGGGCAGGATCAAGCATCTGAAACGATGCAGGTCAAGGCTACCTGGGAGTCAGAGGTGTGTCTGGCTCTAACAGGGGCCAGATATTACCATTGAGATGCCACCTTGTGAAGAGAGATAGGTAGGGCTACCTTTACCCCGGAGGCCACATGCTGCAGATAATTTATTCTTATACACCTGTGCTTCATAACCCTGTCATATCCTATATCTTATATATTGTGCAGTAGCTTGTCTATATGGTGTTTCTCCTTATGTTGAAAGAGTCAGTCCCTAGCAATTTACGGTAAACATGAATGCCCAGGGAGGAACTTCCCAAGTGGGACTTTAAGGATGCAATAATACTGGGAGGATTTACTCTCTGTTACCATCACAGATTGTGTTTAGGTGCTTGTCACCGTTTAAGGCTGGGCCGGC
>NW_009624710.1:0-5670 GCF_000690535.1 Cariama cristata | reverse complement strand
TATTGAAAATATATATATTCCATTATATTTCAAAATAAAATATGCAATTGCATAAATTTGGAGTTTTTAACAGAGATTTGTAAGGTGCTTACCAAAATCAGTGTCCTTGTACACTGCCTGTTCATTCTCTTCATCTGTCAAATGCTGTTAAACTATTTTTTGATCTGGAGATGTTGGGCTGGTGTTAAACATTTGGTCCATATATCATAGATAAATGGAATGTAAGTATCTACAAGAGACTGTCAAGGAAATTGGAATGACTGCTGATAGGGCTACACAGTATGTCTGGATGTCTGGGCTGGCACAGTAGTTGGAGGGAGAAGGATGTTTTCCTTCAAGTTTGGCACCTATTTCTCTGTGCTTAAGGAGGAAACTTAGTTTCTTAGTCATAGGTATTTGTTGCTTGAATTATCTTTAGTTGTTTATCTGATAATTGAATGACCAATTTCACATTTCTGGGTGAAGGAAATTTAGCTTTTTTAAGGTGTTTTGTGATGTCTGCAACTGAACCATTTCCAAAACATTCATTTTCAAAAATACGTTATCTTGGCTTTATGCATGTCAAACTTGTGAAAAAAGCTTGCACATTCATTTTTCAGTGCTAAGTGAACAAAGACGGGACATGTTGAAAGACTCAGTGAATTAATGGATTTAAATGACTCAGAGATCCTTAAGTTAAAGGTTTAACAGAAATATATTGATTCTGATACTTATTTTCCCATTACGGAACTACCTTTGTCTTAAGCCACTTCGTTGGATAGAATAAGCTTTAGACTTTTTTTACCTTCTCATGACTCACCTGGTTATATGTTGAGTAGTCCTGCTTATGGAAAATATAAATGACTTCTTTTTCTTTGGTAGGCAACTGAGTGTAGTCTTCTACAGTTTTGTGAAACAGGCCAGGTTATAAGTCTGGCTTCACTCCAGGCAGTGAGCACTTAGAGTGAGCTGGGGCAGTGCTTTGGGAAACATGCTGCTTGCAGGAACAGGGCTCACATTTCCATTCGCTGGAAAAGTAGGAACATCAGCTGGAGTCATTAATATCATTGTCTTTAGGGGTGCTGTGGCTGATCTGCCTACTTTCCCAGAATGGGACACTGAAGCCAGTAAAAAGGCAATAAAATATTTCACAGGTAATAAATCTCATACACCAAAAGAAAATAACATCTAAGCAGTTCTAAGAGCACAGTTGGTTCAAATTTTAAGAGATTGAGGTAGTATTGAAAGGGCATGGATAAAGAAAAACTCTGCTATTTTTATAGGAGGTGGTAAAGATTGTATCACAGGAAACTTCTGAAATGCTTTTAAACATTTCAATAATGAAAAAAACAGAAGAGGGAAGTAAGTCCTAAGCAATGTCTGAAAGTGAAAACACATAAAATACATGAATGTAACTCAAGGAAATACCTGAATGCAAGAACATATCCTAAGGAGTTACTTGAAATAAACGGAGTACACTATTACAAACTGAAAAATAAAAAAATCAAGTTCTACATGCAGTTTTGTGTGCATGAGGAACTCATTCAATGCCTATTTCTTCATAACTGGGCTTTCAAGGATAAAGTGACCAAATCTATTATTAAAACCATTGTTCAAATCATGATATGATTTTTCAGAATGATTTGGTTATTAGTCTTTTGTCTAATGGATAAAAATTAGCAGTATTTCAATTCATAATCATTTATAGGGCTATATATGCTTGTATGTAGTTTTTTTTTAGTTCCACGTGTGCATATAACTAAAGATAATTCCAGAACACAAAACTGAGGTGGGCAGAGAAGTGCTATACTAGTTGCCTAGGCAGTGATGGATTTTGGTGAATCACAGAATCATCAGGGTCAGAAGGGACCTCTGGAGATCACCTAGTCCAACCCCCCTGCCAAAGCAGGGTCACCTACAGCAGGTTGCACAGAATCACGTCCAGTTGGGTTTCGAATATCTCCAGAGGAGGAGACTCCACAGCCTCTCTGAGCAGCCTGTGCCAGTGCTCTGCCACCCTCAAAGTTTAGAACTTCTGCATCACGTTCAGATGGAACTTCCTGAGTTTCAGTTTGTGCCCGTTGCCCCTTAACCTGTTGCTGGGCACCACTGGAAAGAGTCTGGCACCATGCTCTTGATGTCCAATACCCTTAAGGTATTTATAAGCATTGATCAGATCCCTTCTTAGTCTTGTCTTCTCCAGGCTGAGCAGACCCAATTCCCTCAGCCTTTTCTCATAAGAGAGATGCTCCAGTCCCCTCATCTTCATTGCCCTCCACTGGCCTTTCTCCAGTAGTTGCTTGTCTTTCTTGACCTGGGGAGCCCAGAACTGGACACAGTACTCCAGATGTGACCTCACCAGGGCAGAGTAGAGGGGGAGGATGACCTTCCTCGATGCGCTGGCCACACTCTTCCTCATGTACCCTAAGATACCATTGGCCTTCTTGGCCACGAGAGCACATTGCTGGCTCTTGGGCAACGTGTTGTCCACCTGGACTCCCAGGTCCTTCTCCGCCGGGCTGCTATCCAAC
Organism: Cariama cristata; assembly: GCF_000690535.1. Lineage (NCBI taxonomy): Eukaryota > Metazoa > Chordata > Aves > Cariamiformes > Cariamidae > Cariama > Cariama cristata. The sequence continues at coordinate 3,160 of NW_009624710.1, read as the reverse complement.
AGGTCAGCCCCCAGCCTGTACTGGTGCATGGGGTTATTCTTCCCTAGGTGCAGGACTCTGCACTTGCCATTGTTGAACTTCATCAGGTTCCTCTCTGCCCAACTCTCCAGCCTGTCCAAGTCTCACTTAATGGCAGCTCAACCTTCTGGTGTATCAGCTACTCCTCCGGGTTTTGTATCATCAGGGAACTTGCTGAGGGTACACTCTGTCCCTTCATCCAGGTTATTGATGAATAGGTTAAACAAGACCGGACCCAGAACTGACCCCTGGGGAGCACCGCTAGCCACAGGCCTCCAACTAGGCTCTGCACTGCTGAGCACGACCCTCTGGGCTCGGCCGTTCAGCTAGTTCTCAATCCACCTCACTGCCCACTCATCTAACCCACACGTCCTGAGCTTTCCTGTGAGGATGTTATGGGAGACGGTGTCAAAAGCCTTGCTGAAGTCAAGGTAGACAACATGCACTGCTCTTCCCTCATCTGCCCAGCCAGTCATGCCATCGTAGAAGGCTATCAGGTTGGTCAAGCATGACTTCCCCTTGGTGAATCCATGTTGACTATTCCTGATAACTTTCTTTTTCTCCAGCTGTGTGGAGATGACATCAAGATTGAGGTGCTCCATGACTTTTCTGGAGATGAAGGTGAGGCTGACTGGCCTGTAGTTCCCTGGGTCCTGGTTCTTGTCCTTTTTTGAAGAATGGAGTGACATTGACTTTCCTCCAGTCCTCAGGCACCTCTCCTGTTCTCCATGACCTTTCAAACATGATGGAGAATTGCAGTTAACTTAGAGTTGTGTGTATTCATAATGAGAGCATGAATTATTGGATTCTCATTTCAGTTTATTTCCTGTTATGCCTAAGCAGAGGAAATACACTTCAGAATATGTGGAATTCGGGAATAGAGAATCTAGCATGAGTGGAAAAGATGTGCTAGTTGAAGTTACCGAGAGATATGCAATACCTGGATGTCTTTCATAAAATATTGTGGCATCTTAATTACAGCTGTTTAAAAATATGCCAAGCTTTTTGTAACATTAACTTAAACTGCTCAAAAATAAAGCTTGCAGGAGAAACATCTGGAAGTGTTTTGAAAGTCAAAAGTTTGGGTCTTTGACTACCTCAAATAATGATGCTTTTAGGGTGACCTCAGAATAAGCAGTTTTTTTCCCAATTACATGTTGTAACCATAAATAAAACTACAGTTTTATTTGCCAAGCAAGAATAGTTTTCTAGTTACTTTTCAGTTGTTAATATGTAAAGTAAACAAGTGTGCATAAAATTATGGTATGTTCAATTCATGATATTATACACACCTTATCACTGTCATAATGAATGCCCTTAGAATGATTTTGAAGTTACTTTGAGCATTTTTTGTGTGCAGTTCATTCTTCCTGTATACAGCAGGAAACTGCAAGGAAGGTTTTATGAAGTAAATGCATAAAGATATATAATATATTTTAGTGTGTGTGGTACGGAGGGGCTTTAGGTATAACAAATTTGAGTGTGTCTGTATCTCCGGTTTGTGGCATTGGGATTGAGGGTTTGGGTTTTTTTCAGCCTAGTAACCTTTATGGTCCTCATCAACCACTGAAGTCACTTCCACTTTTGTCAATTCAGAATGATGACTTGGCTATGATTATCTGCATCTTGGAGGAGGTTCAGACTCATGGAATCATAGAATGGTTTGGGATGGAAGTGAGCTTAAACCTCATCTAGTTCCAACCACCCTACCATGGGCAGGGGCACCTTCCAATAGACCAGGTTGCTCAAAGCCTTATCTGACCTGGCCTTGAACACTTCCAGGCATGGAACATCCACAGCTTCTCTAGGCAACCTCTTACAGTGCCTCACCACCCTCACGGTGAAGAATTTCTTCCTAATAGCTAATCTAAATCTTCCCTCTTCCAGTTTAAGGCCATTGCCCCTTGTCCTATCACTCCATGCCCTTGCAAAAAAATCCCTCCCCAGCTTTCTTGTAGGCCCCTTTTAGGTACTGGAAGGCTGCTCTAAGGTCTCACCTAAGCCTTCTCCAGGCTGAGCGACCCCATCTCTCTCAGCCTGTCTTCATAGGAGAGGTGCTCCAACCCTGTGATCGTCTTTGTGGCCTCCTCTGGACTCGCTTCAACAGGTCCATGTCCTTCTTGTGTTGGGTGCCCCAGAGCTGAAGGCAGTACTCCAGGTGGGGTCTCAGAGTGGAGTAGAGGGGGAAAAATCACCTCCCTCAACCTGCTGGTCACACTTCTCTTGATGCAGCCCAGGATATAGTTGGCTTTCTGGGTACCCCCGAGTTTTTCTCCTCAGGGCTGCTCTCAATCCATTCTCCACCCAGCCTGGATTTGTGCTTGGGATTGTCTTAACCTATGTGCAGGACCTTGTACTTGACCTTGTTGAACTTCATGAGGTTTGCATGGGCCCACCTCTCAAGCCTTTCAAGATTCCTCTGGATGGCATCCCTTCCCTTCCCTTCAGCATGTTGACTGCATCCCACAGCTTGGTGTCGTCAGCAAACTTGCTGAGAGTGCGCTCAGTCCCACTGTTCTTGTCACCGACAATGGTGTTAAACAGTGCCGGTCCCAATACTGACCCATTGGGAATGCAGCTCGTCACTGGTCTCTACTTGGACATTGAGCTCTTGACTGCAACTCTCAGTGCAACCATCCAGCCAATTCCTTATCCACCGAGTGGTCCATCCATCAAATCCATGTCTCTCCAATTTAGAGACAAGGATGTTGTGCAGGACAGTGTCAAATGCTTTGTACAAGTCCAGGTAGATCATGTCAGTTGCTGTTCCCTTATCCACCAGTGGTGTAACCCCATCGTAGAAGGCCACCCAATTTGTCAGGTATGATTTCCCATTAGTGAAGCTGTGTTGGCTGTCCCTAATCACCTCCTTATTTTCCATGTGCCTTAGCATAGTTTCCAGGAAGATCTGCTCCATGATCTTGCTGGGCACAGAGGTGAGACTGACCAGCCTGTTGTTTCCCTGGTCTTCCTTTTTTCCCTTTTTAAAAATGTCTCCTTTTTTAAAAATGGGGGTTATGTTTCCCCTTTTCCAGTCAGTGGGAACTTCCCTGGACTGCCACGACTTACCAAATATGATGGATAGTGGCTTAGCCACTTCATCTGTCAGTTTTCTCAGGACCCGTGGATGCATCTCATCAGG
>NW_009624709.1:26243-26709 GCF_000690535.1 Cariama cristata | reverse complement strand
TCGGCAACGCGGCGTTCCCCGCTCCGCTCCACCGAGGCCACACGGCCGAGGTCTTCCCTGGCTCCAGCCCTGCAGGGACCTGCATTGTTTGGGGTTCCTGCTCTCTGTGGCTGTTTGCGCTGTACGGGGCACCCTAGCCAAACTTGACCCCCATTCAAATGACAAACCCCTCTCTCAACGCACGGTAACTCCAAACGTTAGGTGTAAAACTGGGAGGAAGAGTCAGACCTGGAGGACAGCGCTTGCAAACCCTCGGCTGGTGACTCACACCAAGGTGTGCGGAAGAGGAGGATGAAGAGGGATTGCTCTTCCTTCCTCTCCAGCCCTGGCTTCAAGCTGGTCTCAGCTGGCTACCGATGTGCGCAGGGCTCAGCTGGCAGCAGGTCACAGCGCTCCCCGGGCCAGCGAACGCGACCCGAGCTCGGCTGCAGGCAGCGAGGAGGAGTGCGGGGCTTCACCGCCGGAT
>NW_009624709.1:0-26212 GCF_000690535.1 Cariama cristata | reverse complement strand
CGGGGCTGGTGTTTTGTGGTGACGCGGTGCTTGTGCCACTGGCGAGGAGGCTGGGCAGTGCTGCGCTCGGCCTCCAGCAAAGTCTGCGGCCAGCTCTGCTCTCACGCCAGCTGGACATCCTCTCTCCTATACTGACGTAAATCCTCCGACTAGCAGCTCAGGTAAAAAATACACCCTTTATTCATGTACCTGGTGGTGATGACCAACAGCTAGACCTCTGAGGAGAGAGGTTCCAGTTCACGAGGGGTTCGGAGACAGGGTTACAGGCTTGCCTGGTGTGGGGGTGATAAAGATTAAAGCTTACTTACTTCAGAAGAAATTTTGGTCCCACGCCGCAGCAGACCAAATGCTTGTCTGTTAGTGGGTTAAAAACAAAACAGAGGCAGACGTATCGGTGAGGTGGCATTAGGCCATAATCCCCAGTGCTTAAAACTCTCCAGGACTTAGTGTTTACAATTTGGGGTAAGTCAGTGGAACTGCAATGGTTTCCACCAGCTGCTGACCAAGTCCTTGAATTCTTCTTGCTTTGTCCTTATTGTTGGGATATTGTTGGACCTGGGCCAAAATGACCAATTCCCGTCAAACTCACTGGTTTTTATAGCGCAGACCAAGGCACGCGTGAAAGGCGGCTGCAGCGCTCGTGTGAATGAGACAAAGCTCTGTGTATGTCGCACCCTTACGTGAGCGTTCACTCGCATGACGGCAAGGGGCAGTCTCTCCTAAATCCCCTCCTCAGCTCCATGATCCCCTCACTTTGGCTACTCTCAACCGTGGTCTTGCCTTAGTGGGTGGAAAGTTTCCAGGAAATACCAATAAATGCAGTGTTTATGAAGGTAAACAGGCGTGGGTTCACCTCTGTGGATGTTCTCCAGTTTGAATGTTCAACATCTTTTTTTTTGTTTGGCAAACTGCTTACACACCCCTACCAGAAGACTAATCCCGTTAGTGAACCTGACGCTTTTTGTCACCTTGTTTGGCTAAGGGAACTGATCTTAAAGTAGACAAGGCTGTAAACAAGAGTAGCAAATGGTGCTGGAAACCTCCCGATGGGCTGTTGAGCCTCAATGTTCCCATTGTTCCAGCCTGCGAGGAAGCAGCGGCTGGAATGACGGCTGCGTGTGTCAGACGGGACCTTCCCTGCTTCAAACCCCCCGGGCGAGGGGAGCCTTTTGTTTAGGGATGTAAAACCTCAGCCCGCATTTGGCCGCCGGGCTCCCTCCCCTAGGTAACCCTGCTGAGGGCACTTGGCGTCGCCCCGTTGGAGGGGTCAGCAGTCCCCTCTGCTGCGGGGGGATCCGGAGGGGCTTTGCAACAGACCTTCAAATGCAGTACACGTACGGAGCTTGGCTTGACACTGACAAACCACTGAAACAACCCGTACATTGGAATAAAATGTTTATACGATTTTAAGTGTTCTTGTACCATTAATGCCCTGCACGAGTGATCCTCATTTCCAGGGCGTTGTGAAGAAACCAGGCAAGAGGCCTTCGGGAGGGACGGACGCGGCTGGCTCACCCACCGCACGGCAAGCAGCACCAGCTCCTCGGTCCACCTCGGAAATCCTTCTCCGTCCCCGTTCTGTGCCAGCCTGCGTCCGGAGGAAAAAGGCTGAAAACACAGGGGAAACCACCACAAATTCCCATGACTGTCTGAGGGGGGTAAAGGATTATTTAAGACGCTTTTTTATTAAGATGGTGCAAGGAATGTTAAATTGTCTTCTGCACAGGCTCTCAGCTGCCCTCTCTAGAGACTGACTTGATTTTGGCTAAAGATCACCGGATCGAATTGTCTATGGACCTGCTGTGCAACCCCTTAGGTATTTGTGACTGAACAGGGGCCGATCAGCACAGAATTTGCCCCAGTGCAAGAAAACCAAAGTACAGCTGGGCTGGATTTGTAAGCCATTCACTGAAGTTAATGAGAGTTTTTTTCCAGTAAAATAAAATTTCACTCCACATGATTGAGCAATCCCAGAAATGCAAAGACAAGACAGTGGAAAACCAAACACTTCTCAAGGGTAGATTGCTAACGTGCTGATTGCAGTGCTAACGTTAGAAATATGAAATGAAGTACAGTCTGTGGCCATATCTATATTTCTGGCTTATTCCCATAGCCAAATCAAAGTCTGAAATTTATTGTCACCCGGCCCTTCGCAGGCTGAGGTTCAAGTAACCCCGCTGACTCCGGTTCATGCGGCTCACATGAATCAGGCTCCGCAAGCATCAGTCACCAGGCAAACCCCTTCTTCATTCCTTGGATATGTAAAGTGTAAGTTTGCTTTCTGGAAACATTCCTTCACCTTCGCTCTTCTCCAGAGATAGGTGTTTGAGCTGGAAGGTCTCCAAACGATTTAAATAATTGCTTTTCTAATTATCTTCTCCATGGGAGATGAGGGATGCTGGCTAGGGACTGTGGCCTGCTTTAACCCCGACGGCTGCCCGGGGAAGGCGACCGAAATAACCTGCCCTTCTCTCCCGAGCAGCCCCCAGAAGAGACCTGTTACCTGCAGGGCCAGGGGACATTTCAGTCTGAGTCTCCTGCTGGGACGAGCAATGGCAGAAAAGCTATCACGTAAACAGCTGGTGGGTCTGGCTGTTCCTAGATACCATCCGCTGTAAGCTTTGCTTAAGCACAAAGCCTGGCACACAGACACTATAATGGCAGAGAAAAAAGGCAGAAGGCAGTTCAGTTAGGCTGAAGGCATTTCAAACACGGTCGTTCCCTCGGGACTCAGAGCAGCTCAGCACCGATGGCCTCTTGCCACGTCACCCCATCAGCTCCCCGTGGAACCGCACCATGCCCCAGTGCCTGTGCAAGCACCAGACACACACATCTCTGACTTCTTGTCCCGAAAGCGTTAACTCAAAGGTGCTTAAACAGACACTTAATGATGAAATTCCAGTACATTTAGGCTGGCTCGGTCAGTGCACTCTCATTTTTTACTCTGTGGATGTGCGTATGTGAATTTAGCACCACATTAAAATACAAGCTTTCAGATTTCCCAACACCTGTGACAATTATCTATTAAGCGTGTGGTCCAGCGCCGCGCCAGGGACCGAGTTCAGCCGCAGTGACGGATTAAGCTCCCTGCGCCTGACTCCCACTCGCTTCATTCTCTGCCTTGGTAACGCGAAAATGCTGCATGCTGAGATCAGTGGAGCAGCAGTTTTTATTAATACCCAAAGAACTTTTATAAATGGTAGCTGTTAATTAGTTTTAAGAGCTTTGCTTATTTTTTTCGTGTGACTTAATCCATAAACAGCACGTGAAGAGCTAAAAATGTTCATTTGTCTCCAGGTGAAACGTGGCTAGAGCTGCAAGAAAAGCTGGTTGGTGATGCTCTGCTAGCACTCGCCAATGTCTCCTCCTGGCAGCCGCCCTCCTCCCTGCAAAGAAGGAGCTGAACTGAGCCAAAGACTTCGTTCTGCGAGAACCGTTTGCACCACAGCAGTTCTACAGCTGCAGCTTCGCATAGATACCTACGCGTAGCAGGTCAGTGACAATTGGGTTTCTTTGTTTTTCCCTCCCCTGCAAGGGGTGGCTTTGTTGCCCAAAGGTGAGTTTCACCTTTGATAGGGAAATTTTCAGATAGGTTTCTTCTTGCCGATACAGACACGGCTGTCCGCTCTTCTCCCAGGCGGGAAAGCGGGGCCCCATCCCTGGCCCACCCCTGGGCAGCAGTGGGGCTCCCCTGCTTTCGTCCGGCACCTGGGGCTCCGTCACTCAGGGACCACACAGCACAGACACCCCCTCCCCACTTCACCCAGCTCTTAAATGCTCCGATCCATGCTCAGCAGATGAATTTACAGTGCTGGGAGCTCCTGGGTGCTGGTTCCCCAAGCACCACGACAGCATCTTCAACAGCAGCACCCAGGTACCGCCGGGATTCGGGGTCTTTCTGCTTCCACTGCTCCCAGCCTTTGTCTGCCCCAGGCAGAGAGATTTGCCCTCCCCGCTGTGCCACGTCACTAGTTTTTCTGTGTGATATTTGCACCATCCTGGAGCTGAAATCTCACAAGGAGTCTAGGTTTGATGTTTTGCCCTTAATCAAATCTCAGGCATTTAACGAACTGTAGAGAAACAAAAATTTTAAAGGGAACTAAGTACAGATGAAATGTAAATAACAAGTCAGGAATTAATTTCCGTACATAAAGAGTCAGAACTGTTGAGAAAGACAGGCCCCACATCGCTGTTAAACCAAAGCTGCACCTGAGGTGAAAGGCCAGAGCTTTTATCCACTTAGTTACCAAGCCTCTGCTTTGAAGCACAAGGATAAACCCATCTGCTCAGCAGGCAGCACGTAAGAATCGAATCAATTAGTGCCACGGCATGTGACTTTGGAACCTTTATGCATTTGGAGGAAATTATCTGCATTTATTACTTAAGAAAATAGTACTACCTCTAGCTTATTTTCCTAATAATTATTTTTTCAGTTTGCTTCTGTAACAATTAATCAAAGCACTGCCTTCTTAATGGAGTGCAAAAACCATCCCACCCATGTACCTAGCCTATAGCAGTAAAATGGCATTTGCTGTCTTAAGCAAGAAAAGAGCAACTAAAAGGCAACAGGAGGTTATTTTTTATTTCCCTCTCTCCTCTAGAATAATAAACATATCAGAGTGTGTGTGTGTGCTGTGTGTGTTGATTACTTGGACAATTGGCTGTGAGGCAATTAGTCCTTAAGCACGATAGATGTGTCCATTACAATTTGAAAAATTCCATTAGCTTTCCAAAATAACTAGGTTTATATATTTTCCAGAGCACAGGGTAAGCAAAAACCTTTTAAACTAATCAATAAGAAGTAAAATAAATTAATTTTCCCAGACTGCTTCAACATGAAGGGATGCAACAGCACAAATACATACACTTGATCGTTTAGCTAGGCTAAAGCTAACAGTTGTTAATACACAGCGTTCATCACATTAATTCCAGCCTATTCAAAATTCCTGTCAAAAACACTAAGTGGAAATCTAAGACTAAAATCATCTGGCTTGTAAAGGACATTGGCACAATGGAGGCTGTCCGCAACAAAACTGACAAGTACTTGGCAGTGCCGTTTGAAGGATGCGTGCTTAATCTAGGGAGAGGACTTCCAGGAAGAAGTCACAGCCCAAATAACTGTTCTCTGCTGCATCAGCGTTGTCTTGCCTTACGCGTGTTTTGGGATTCATAGAGCTCTCTAGCTCCATGGGCCACCCCTGCCACCTCTTTTGGACGACGGTCCCCGCAGTGCCCCGAGACAGGGCAGGTGTGCCTGTGCGGAGCGGTCCTGACCCTCGGGGCACCGCGGAGCATCCCAGGGCAGAGGCATCCCACGGGACATCCCTTCCCCACGGCCACAGCCTGAGCCAGGAGGCAAGAAGTGCCCAGGGCACACGTGGTGGAGATTGAGAGCCACCAACTGGCACTAGATAACCAAAACTGGAGTGCAGCCAGACAGAATAAATACATCTCAACGTACGGGCACACAAGGCCTGACTGCGTACGGGCTTCGGTGAAATCAGCCCGACAGCGCCGTGTTTGCACGTAACAGCCCAACGGGGCTCTGCTTTGACAGACAGCCCCACACTTCAACCTCAAGTGAAGACAGGAGCTGTCCTAGGGCAGGGGAGCACCTGCTGAGCTGGTGGTTGTAATTAACCGAGGGGCTGTGGGTAATTAACCCTTCCCAGGCTGCCACCTCCGCCAGCGTTCTCTCCATCCGAATTTTGCAAACAACCGGTCTCACATCCCTCTGTGCCCACTGCTCCCCAAAGCGTCCTCAAACACCTGAGTCAACAGGACTTTCAGAGGCTTTGGGCAGCGCCAGCCTGTGCAAGGAGCACGTCCGCCGGACCACAGACCTACCTCGGGAGCTTTAGGGCCTGCCCAGCCCACAGAAGTGAAAAGGAGCGGGGAGAGAAACGGAGATCAAAGTCTGAGGAAGAAAGAGCGCATGTATGCTAACGGACTTGGCTTTGTCCTTGAGAAGCTCAACTTCATTGTGAATCGACACAGAAAAAAGAATGTATGCACAAATTCTGTGTGGAAAAGTGAGGTTTTACCGAAATAGCTTACTCCCATAATGGTATCAAATACAAACTCCTAGGTTCATCCCTGTTGATTTTTGGCACCTCCAGAGAGCAATTCAGCCCGAGATGTCATTCATCTAGCCGGAGCTTCACCTGCCCGAAGCTCGTTCTTTCTCATCGGTTGAGTAGTGAGGGGCTCTGGCAACCTAGCTTCTAACAAAAGTAACTTCTGTAAGCGTGTAAGAGGGATGAATGGAGGTGCAAATTCACATCTGCAGAGTTGTGCACCCACAGACTCATATTTACGTTTCCCATGCCTAGATCTGACCTAGCTCCAGTGAACAAGTGGAACAGCCATGTGGCTGTGCTCACACCGTGCTGAGGAAGGGGTATCGGTTCGGTGCAGCACCTCTGATGCAAATATTTGCCTTCTGGATTGGATGTATCCTACCAGCTTAGAGCACAGGCAGAGTAAGCTTGGCTCTGTCTTCACCAAGTTAGCAAAGACGTGTCCTTCAGCGCTCCCCCAGCGACGGGTGGCACGCTGCGGGCGGGCTGACGTTCCTTTGGTCATCCTCCGCTCCTGCCTATTCATGATTTGATGGCTGGTCGCTAACTAACGTAGTGCATGGCTCTCTCTAAGCACATACAGAATAACGCTCCACACATATGGCCTAGGTTTATCTACGCCCCTTTACTTTCCATGCAGTGTATGTGTTTTATATATACTACTTATATACTATACTATATACTACAGCCACCTGCAACATCAGTGGAAATGCAGAAAGACCTGCATCAGATCCACAGCCCACACAAATACCTAGCGAGCCCGTGTGTCGTGGTTTAACCCCAACCGGCAGCCCAGCCCCACCCAGCCCTCAGCCCCCCCCAGCCGCTCGCTCACCTCACCCTGCAGCGGGATGGGGGAGAGAATCAGAAGGGTAACAGCGAGAAAACTCATGGGTTAAGACGAAGACAGTTTAATAGGGAAGAAAAGGAAGAAAATAATAATAATGGTAGTAAATAGTAATAATGATGGTGATAATAATAAAAGAATTACAATATACAAAACACGTGATGCACAATGCAATTGCTCACCACCAACTGATGCCCAGGCAGTTCCCGAGCAGCAGCCCAGTGCCCCCAGCCAGCTCCCCCCCGTTTCCACACTGGACATGACGCCATACGGTGTGGGACATCCCTTTGGTCACCTGGGCTCAGCTGTCCCGGCTGTGTCCCCTCCCAGCTCCTTGTGCCCCCCCAGCCTCCACGCTGGCAGGGCACGAGAACCTGCAAAGTCCTTGGCTTAGGGTAAGCGCTGCTCAACAACTACTAAAACATCCCTGTGTTACCAACACTATTCTCATCCTAAATCCAAACCGCAGCGCTGTACCAGCTACTGGGAAGAAAATTAACTCTGTCCCAGCTGAAACCAGGACACCAGGCTTGCATCAGCCCAGTAGTGTCCTGATACACCTTACGTGAGAGGGAAGGTTTCCCTGTCCCGACCGCCGTGCCGTCGGGTTCGGCACACAGCGGCACCGGGTGAGAAGGCAGCAGCAGCGGTGGGAGGGGGCTGAGCCCCTGCCTGCCTCCTGCCCCTCGGCCCTGCCTTCCTCCCGCTCTCCCCCCTTGTCGCCGACGTGCCCTCTTCACCAAGGCGCAGAAAGGGCTGTTGTGAGATAAACGGGGTCCCTTGCGTGGACAGGCCAGTTGTGCTCTTGAGCAAAGTGCCGAGCAAGGCCAGGCGGCAAGGGGTGGCCAGAGCCCCGGAGCCAGTCCTTTGCCCCTCGCCTCGCTGCGCAGCACGGGTTACGGTGCGCTGGGCTAGGCGGAGATCTGCGCTCGTCTCCTAACCACTCCTCCCAGGTCAGCCTTTTATTTGCTTTGGGAAGGAATAAAATTTAAGCTGATTAGATTGCATAATTTATGCTATCAGAAAGCACTAACATAAGCATTAACAAAAAATATATTCATAATCTTTAATGGATCATTGTTAAGAACTATATGAATAAAATTACAACTTTGCACAGAGCAAGTGATTTCATCTGCGTTCATTCTGATTGCTGGGCCTTGAACACAAACAGTTTAAAGGCATCCATATTCTGGTTTACCAGTAGCGAAACAATGCTCAAATGTCAGTTCGAACATGAATTAATAGACGTTCGTGGTATGGAATGTCTTTTCAGCTAGATTTTGGACACCAGTTCTGTTGTTTGTGCTTCGGCTACGGCTACAGTAGCTGAAAATCTCTCTCTCTCTCATTTGCGTCCCTAACCAGAACAATTAGCCTGCCCTTCGCTCAGCCCCAACTGCAGCCGTGCTTAATGACGAGGAGGGAGGGGAGAAAAGCCTGTCAAACAGGATGATTCACGAAAAAAATAGCTAAGTGCATTTAAAATTGCAACCTGTCACTGCCTTCTGCAAGTCATTTAGGAAGAGCTGGAAACTAGAATAACAATTTTATCAGGAATAGAAAACCTAGGAAAGCAAGAAAAAGGGGATTTGTGGGCAGAGGTGGAGGGGCCTGGCCGTGGGCAGGAACAGCGGTGGCGGGCTCAGGTCACCGCAGCCCCGATGAGCCGCAGGGGTGAGAACGAGGCCTGTAATTCCCAGAAACAGAAGGGCAAAAGACATAGAGAATATGGAATTTTATGTATTTTTAATACGGAATATATATATTCTATTACATATAGATTTATATATAATATGCATTGCATATAGAAATATATCATCGAGAATATATTTCTATATTTAAATATGTATTGAATAGTTGTATATGTAAAAATATAATACCCTGGTATATATTTTTATAGATGTATATATGCACATACATATAACTTCCTCAAACTCAGCTGTTGCTAGGATTGTTCCTGAGACGGCAGAAATAATGACGCTTCATTCCTCTTTGCCTCCTTCCTTTCCAGCCCTAAGACCACTTGCAGGCAGGTTTAGGAGATTTCAGAAATCTCATGAAATAACTAACTGAAGATAAACACAATTCAATTTCCCAGTGTTCAGCTCCTTCCAGAGCCTCTCATAATCCAAACCCCTCTTGTAGCTGGCCCAGGGAGAGAAGGCACTTTGTGGGTCAGGAATTTTGCCCCCATCCAAGGCTGAGTCTAGGAGAAGTTCAGCGCGTGCTGTCCCTCTCCCCTGCTGGGGAGGTGGCCTTCTGTAACTACTGATGGCATGCTCTAACTACTCTGGGTCCTAGACACTACTATTAAAATAAGCTGGAATATTTTTAAAATCCTTAGGGTGTCTCAAAATATGCATGGTGGGGGAAAAAATAATGCTAGAGCAGAAAGAATACGGACATACTGGTGGTTATGTGCTGGACCGGAAAATAAAGTTAGGACTCCTGTTGTTTCCAAAGATGACATGAAAGTGGTGACTAACTGCGAAAGCCCACGTTTTACATTCTCCTTCCGTAAGCTTTTCAAAAGAAAGAAATGGTGACAACACCGATGCTCTTACAAAATACAATTAGAATATCTTTATCCTGGCCAATGTGGATATGAGCTTTTATCTTCTCAAATTTATGAGTTTGGGGCAATTTGCAAGCTTTCCCTCTTGGCCATAGCAAGGCTTTCTTGCACTAAATGAGAAGGAAAAGATGTTATCCTTCCGTATCAAAAACAATTAAAATCCTATATAGAAAATGAGAGAGAATGACTACACCTACCGTTCAGAGAGAGGAGACATGAAAATCTCCTAGCAGGTCGAAGATATTCCTAGGTTAGAATTAAAGAATAGTATGGACAAGCTCTACAAAACCACAGTTCAAGCGTGACACTGGTCTCATCTAGATTGTGGGTGGATAAAATTTGGAAGTCTTTAATCGCCCATTGGCATGACTCAGGCTGATCGGGGAGGCAGGGCAGATGCAGGACCCCCCTGCGCGGCCCGACCGCTCTCCCTTCAGCAGAGACGTGTCCCCTCTCCCGCGTCCCAAGAGCAGGCTGCAGCAGCTCCAGACACGGCTGGCCAGGGCAGGAATCCCTGCGGGGCTCCTGCTGGGCTAGAGGCACTGCAGGAGCAAGAAAGCTCTCTTTCTCCTCTCCGCAGTTACTTAAAAGGTTCTATTTATTTAATGATGTGACCCGGCAATGAGAACATGAACTGGGAACAGAAACGGGAACATGAGCAAACCCAATGATTAAGTGCCAATGCTTATTAGCCTGCGTTCTTCTACCCCCTGCACCCAGATCTGCAGGAGAAAGCCAGGATCTCTCCATCAAACCCTGCTGACATAAACAGGGCTTAGCCACGTATATCAGATTACAGGATATTGGTCCTAAACTAGTCTTGAACCAATGATCTAATCCCATTACCAATCCTGTGAGTCATTCAGCTCCACCAGGAACATTTAAAGTATTTTGTATTTAATAAAAACATACAGGAAAGGCAGAGCGTGCTTGTCATACACTCTCATTATCTCTGCAGATGTACCGATAGCAGAAAGAAGTCTTACAAGTCTCAGAACTCTCTTGCTCAGACTGAAGATGTAAGAAAAGCATAAACAGCTTAAGCTGTTGGTCCTCCACTAGACTGGGTGCTAACTTTAAATTCTCTCCCGGCAAAGTGGCGCTGGGAGTTTGGGTTTCACACAAGCACTGGTATCTGACCGGGATTCCTCATAGCCTTGAGAGATCTACAGGGGATCTGCCCCGAAGAAGCATAAAACAGGAAAGCAAAAGAGAAAATACATCCTTCAGGAAATAACTAATACCAGGAGGTTTTGAGTCCAGTTTTACAGCTCTCTGCGTGCAACCTCATGGACTTTGTCCAAAACAATGGACAAGGAGAGCCCGTTCTGTTACTCTGTGTATTGCAACGATTTCCTCCTTGAGCTCAAACTGTCATCTTCCGATGAGCAGACATCCCAGAGCATCGCAACCGGATCTCTTGGGATACTCGGTACAGAGAAAAAAAGGCAATATAAAGATGTATGTTGTTATTTGAGTGAATACTAACACTACTTCATAAAATAACAGCAGAAGGAAATTTTCTGTTTCTGTTCAGAGACACCCCGGCTCATCCCAGCCGAGGACGAGCGAGCACAGGAGCGGCACAGCACTTCAGTGGCCACGCTGCCCGCCTTGGCCTGTCCTGCACAGAGGCATTACGCTGCCGAGACAAGATTCCCTCCAAACTCAAGCCTGCTTAGAGCTAGTTCAAATATTTTACGCAGCACTGTGCAAACTTGCTCCTTGCTAGTCTCAGCCATTTATCTGCTTTTATTTTGCATGCGCAAAGAGCGCAGCATTAGGCTCCAACAACTCTGATATCATCAAAAGTTGGAAAGAAAAATGAAACCAGAAACTCTAAGTATTGTCTCACTCTGACGGAATGTCAGAAAAAATTACTGTCAGCAGTTTGAATGTGGTAGGACCGTTCCAGCACTGATGTATCCATCACACCTCCTCGTGCCGTCACTCTGTGCAAGCCCGGCAGCGCTGAGGGCAGGGCAGGACCAGCTCTCGTTTTACTGCTCAACTTCTTGTTTTGTACTGCGAGCTCAGTGGACAGTGTGTCCTCTGTCCTCTGAAACGGTTCCTTTGTCATTGATCGAATTCAAATGTATGCCTCAGCTGCTCTCTTAAATTCTCATCTATGAACTATGAAGCAGCAGTGGTTATCTGCTGAATTAAGTAGTTCAACTAAAAGAATCACATATATTGTTTCCAGTCAATGGACGCTATGAATAGATTTTATGTAAAATTACTGGGAATGCATAAGCCATTTTGCCAAACATTATGGAATTTCTCATCATGATCGCTTTGTGAAACGTAATTTATGTTCAGATACTGACAACTGAATCATACTCGGCATTGATATAGCGCTTTACATATGCAAACTGCCATAAAACATTAATTAAGCAATAGATTTCCTAATGCTGAAAAAGCACACTTACAGCAGGCTCGGCGTGTTAAGTGTTTACGTACTGCCAATGCTTCAATACTATTTACTACTGTCATCAGCCTCTGAGTACAGCTATTGGCATGGCTGTAACATTCAATAGCTTTTTACATACGGTAAGTAGGAACAGGGACGGTGGCGTGGTCTTTATCTACACTAAGCTTTGCTTTGAAATTTTACTTTTGCTACCAATATGTTATTTTAAAAATGAACTAACTGTAGTAAGAACCCAGCCTGTCTATTTGTAGACTGATGGTACATCTACAATGACGAGAGACCACTACAGTTTATTGGGTTCTTTTAATGTTCCAGATGACTTTTACTCCTTTTTCACAATCTAGTCATTCATATTTGAGGACGTGCAAAGGAGAAGCTTTGAGAAACCCTCTTCATCCCCAAACCACTGCCCACAGTCCCCAGGTAATGACCCCCTTGTTCGTGCCCCTGCTACACCCTGACTAACAGGCGAGCATCAGCTGCTTGTGGGCTCCCAGGCTGACAAGGTTAAGTTAAATCAAGTGAAACCCCTCCTCAGGTGCAGTTTCGGTATACTGTTAACCGAGGGTTGCTTCAGCTGACTCACTATTATAGACAGGACTTTGAAATATAACACAAATTCCTTTGCAGTGAAACAGATGTACCTTGGGCATTTAGCTGTAGAGTGATAGCTCATCTTTTCTAAATGAAACTTGAAGAGCCTCTTGCCTCCAGGGGAGCCCCGACAACTCATACCAGGCGGCTGCTGCCTGTGACTGCTGCCGGAGCCCTCGCCAGAGGTTGCCCCTGCCCTTCCCCTGGCAGCAGCAGCATCAGCATCAGCAGCAGATGCTTCTGAGCCGCTCCCAGCCCAGCACGCACTGAAAACAGGGGCAGCAGCTGCGCAGCGGGGTGATACACTGCGGGTAGCAAGCCGCCTCGCCATGAATCCCCAGGGCATGTGTTTGAGCGTTCGATATACCGCCAAAGAAGCAGCACGAGTTCTGCAGTCGGCTGCGTACCACGCGGTGGGTGGGTACGGTACGTATGCGTGCACACACCTGCACCCGGACACAGGCGTTTGCAAAAGCACACTTCTGCCCTGAGAACCCTACAATCTAAACTGGATTTAACGGAGTGAGGATGGACACACGATGAGACAGGGAGGCGTGAAGACAGCGGCTCTCCTAAGACATGGTTTATATAATGTTGTAAATGTATTGCGTAAAGGATTGTAGGGCTTTAGCCATATTATCTATCCCATGGCTTAGGAATGCCATCACAATAAGCATTCATTTGATCTCTGTAACTGAAATCTTTGCAGATCTCAACTCAAAGAATCAGACAGACATGCATTTGTTTTCGCCCACGAAGCTAAGCATCACCAGTATTGCAAATTTTCATTCTTCATCTTTCTGTCATCTTTAATTTTGCTCACAAAAACATCTGCATTGAAAATGCAGCATCTATTTTTATCTGTTTCCTCGTACAGCTTTTATTGTCACATCAGTGGCATTTGGATGCAGAGGCAACTTCACAGCCCCAGCACCTGTCCCCCGGCCAGGCTTTTCTCTCCCCAGGAACGAGTATCAGTTTCAAGTGAAGTAAAAGCCAGGGTGTGTTTCCCATGGAGCACATTCATTAGCAAGAGCAGACTATGACTTTGATTCCACGTTCAGCTCTCCCCTTCTAACACAGCTTGTTTTTCTGAGATCACAGTTTTTTAGGTATTTGGTTAAAAAAAAAAAAGAGAGAGAGAAAAGTTAATTACATATAATTATAACTTCTATAAGGTTTCTACTGATAATGGGAGTAAAAGGCTGTGTTACATATAAAAGAAGAGAATTAGCTTTTAACGAATTTGTCATTTGGATACCATTTTTTTAATCGTTCAGATCAGTGATGTTTGTCACTAAAACAGCAAAGCCACTTTTGCCTTCCCTGGCGGTGCCTTCTCTCTACAGACATGCGAGTGGCAAAGAAGATGCAAGGAATTTGCCCCAACTTCTGCTGTTTTCGATAAATCCAGCTAGAAAGCAAAGCTAGGTCTCTGCATCAGGCGAGCACCAGACTGTGGAGGCAACGGTGACTGCGGTATTAACCAGAGAGGACGGGCAAGCGCGGGGGGAAGCACCCCATCCTCTCCTCAGGCCGTGTAGCACAGCTTGCAGCTCCAACTCCTTCCCTCCGCGCAGTGCCTCTTGTAGGATGAGCCGATTTTGTAATAGCGTCTAGTAATCTCGTTCATCAGTGCTAGTGGTAAGCAGACTTGGTTTAAATGCAATCAATTTTATTAATCAAATTTATTAATAGATGTCAATCTTTTCATGACTGAGCTTGATAAGCACATGCTGAGAACCACCGCAGATATAAATGTAAGGCTCTCCAAAGCCACAGGGCACATGTTTATCGGTGTGCTGAGAGATTCTCACCACGTTCATTACTGCATTGCTGTGGTGGTTCCCATCCCCTACAGCTCCAAGCTGTATCCCCCTCCTGAGACGGGACGTTGGGTTTGTCACTCACTGACCTGACGTGGTATGGCAGACAGCCACTTCGTGCTGTTTGAGTCGTGGGGTTTTGTGGTTGTTCTTACTGGTTAATTCTGTTTATTGGTCAGGAAAATCGTAAGATTTGGCCGTAGCTAGCCTGAGTCAGCACCACACCTTAAAAAATGTCCCAGGTATTACGTGCTCTCCCCTTCCCTCCACTCCCCGGAGTCCCAGAAATGACTTTCAGTCCCACACAGGAGGCACGACTCATGCTTTCAGGGAGGTATTCATAGGCCACTAACCACAGCACCCAGGTACTGACATTGCTGTGCTCACATCAGCTACGAATCTGGCAGACAGAGAGCAAATACGACTCACGCTTGCTAAACACCAGTAACTGCACTCCCTAAAAGCCTTTGTCCTTCTGCTGTCAAGCCTTACCAGGTCAGCCGGCGGAGTGAGCCGTGCCGGGAATAGCCGGATCAGCCCCTTCCCCAAATGCCGGAGTCTCACCCCAGCTGGGGAGAAATGCCCGGACCAGCCACACGCAGAATAAGGATCGCAGACGCTTCTGCTTCCAGTAAACCGAGAGTGAAACTAAATGGGAAATTTTATTTTGTTTTTACCCCTTCTTTGACAGCCTGCCACAGCAGTCCTTCCTGGGAGAGGGAAGTCTTTTCATATGAGAGCCTTTAATCAGGAAGACTAAAAGGAGCTTTAAAATCATTATTTTAAGCAATGACAGTGCAGAATGAGTTCATGACGCAGAGAACTGGCACATTCCTTCCAGACCCCAGCAACCATGAGATCCTGAACCCTCCTCCAAATGCTTCCCCAGGCTGCGCAGACCCCAAACTGTTCTTGCTATAAGTGCTACGCGCTACAGTGCTGCATGGTTTAGTTCTAAAAACTCACTGATAAAAGACTATTTTTAATTGATTTGTCACTGCAGCCATGAATCTCCCACAGAGTTTACTTTCCTGTTCTCATGAATGTATTTGTTTATATTTGCAGAAGGATTCAATCCAATGTAAACTATGAAATACGTTGCTTACTGTACAAAGGCAGATACCAAGGCACTAGTTAACGATGAAATCAAAACCGACTCTTACATATATATTTGCATTAGTCAGTCACCTCAGTGTCAGCATACCTGGCTGAATACTACAACGCTTCATTAAACAGTCGGTGAAAGCATCTAGAAGATAACAACCTGTTAAGAAGCTTCTGGTGTGAATCCAGATGTGACTATGATCAAACCACACCACAGTGTACACAGTTTCCATTTTTGTCCAAAGAAGTGGCCATACATTAAAAGCACGAGCCAGTGGAGCTGATGTCCTTTTGACTGTAGAAAAGCTTTTCCCGCATCCCCTGTTTCCAGTAAGAAAGCAAAGCTGATATATTATTGTATGGTATTCAGAGTAGTTATCAATAGTCTGCCATAAAACTGGAAGGCATATCAAAAGATTTGTAACGCAGTTTTATTTGTATTAATGCCTTGAACACCAGAAGTTCAAATGCAAAATTTGCTGACGCTATCAAATTGGTTGTCAATACTCTGGAGAACAGAATGGGAATTTTTAGTGGATTTGATAAACTGGATAACTGACAAACATTTGTGCCTTGTATACCATCTTTAATGGCATATCTAGTTTCAATTTTTAGTTTACCGTGACACAAAAAGAATCTGCTCATAGGGTGAAGTAGCCTGCAGGCTTCACTAGTAGGGTGAAACCAAGCAAAAACCCCTGAAGTACAGATGAAAACTGAAACTCCCTGACCGTCTTGACATTTTGTTTTGCTTATAGTGATAAAATGCCACATCTGTTTCATTGATACTTAGAGATCGTCAAAGTTCACCTCTTCTTGAGCCATCAAGAATTGGCCAAAATGAGCAGAAGCATTAACAGGCTTAATTGGAATAGATCCTAGGACCAGATATCTTGTTTGCTGTTTGCAAGTGGGACAAACAAGTAGAATTCAATTCTGTCCTGGGGAATATGCTTCTTGTAAATAAAGTAACTTGTGGGTTTTTTTCCCATTTAATATGGATCAGCTCCTGATACCACATTACTCAACTTTCATTCAGACATGCTTGCCAGGTAAGTCACAACCCACTTGATGAAGAACCGTGGGATCTGCCTCTGTGAGCCTGCTGCAGGTCCCTCACCCTTGTTAAGTAATGGATTACAAACAGAATCAATTCACGTTTGAAGTAATTTTTAATCTGGTCTTTCCAGTATATTTTTCTCACATGACGGGACTAGTTTGTGATGTGTTTTACCGGTGCGCTTCGAGCAGTACAGTGCCACCAACAGAGTCAGTTACACCAATAAACTGCCATTGACAAAATAAAGCATACAGAAATAGAGCTACATCTACATTCAGTGAGGGATAATATTTGACACTTATTGTTGCAGTTATGGACTGTGGTATGCAGAAAGGCCTACAGAAAACTCAGAGCGGTGGGTTTCCCCAGTGGAGGAAGGAGTCTGCCTGCCAAGAGCCGGCCAGGGGATGAAGCCCTCAGGGAGCAGTCAGTGTCCTGACGGGGCGTGATGATAGCCAGCCTTCAAACAAATTCTCCAAGGGCTCGTGGTCACATCAGCATTCCTGACTGCCCTGGCTGACAATATCGAACATGGCTTACAGATCAAGTAGTATCAACATCATTTTGTCTTATCTGTTCATTCTCATGAGGTCATCTGTCAATACAACAGAGGTTGTTTGTGCCGTGACTTGGCCTGAAGTCAAGCTGGGTGGGGTTATCTGCAGAGGCCAGGTGTTGCAAGAGTCAGTTTGCTCCCACATTCACGTTAATCTGGCCCAGCAGCTGAAACCTGAAAGATGAAACGGTATTTAGGCTGGTGACACAATCAGTGGTCAGCCACAATGATCCCTCCAACCTTGACCAGCCAGAAACAACTAAGCTATAAGCAGCAGCCCTTTTAAAACAATCAGGAAGGATGGCATTTTGTTGCTAAAGTAGAGGACTTCAAGAGATTTGAAGGCTACTGAGGCTGCAAGTAACTTACGTCAGTCTGAGTCTAACATGGGTCTTGGTTTTCTCTCAAAAACCCCGTATCTCCTTTGGTGATATGTTTACCCCAAAATTACTTCAAAATACTCAAATACTAGCCTACATATATATGAACAATCAATATTTAAACTTGAATGTTTTCAATTACCTAAGACGTAGCAAAAGAACTCCGCTGCTTACATCAGAAGCGTATATACTATATGAAGAACAGCACAAGTTCCAGAGCTGAAATGATGCCATCCTTTCTAAAATCTTGCCTTACATATTCTTCTCAGATGATTGAAGAGTGAAATTATACAACTGGCACTGAAATGGTTTTCACTGACCTGCCACGTGGTCATCATCAAGGCTGCCAAATCTGGCACAGTTGTTTCATAAACTGCCATTGCCCATATGGCCACATAACTTGGAGAGATTTGCTGACCTTGCAGTCTGCCTGTGTATTATGAAATAAAGCTCAGTTGAGCAGGCAGTTCCTCTTGTCTAGTTTAATGACTTTTCTCTTGCAGTCTTAAGGACTCAGTCAGGGTGAGGCTGAAGGATCTGTGGCTTGCCTGCCTACGTGAGACCTAGAGATGCTCAGCTTCCTGGAGGGCCATACTGTAAATATTTTATGATTTTGGACCAAGTGCCTAAAAATGGGTGCTTTTTTTGTGAGCTTCTGCAAGTCTAGTGCTATCATCATTCCTGAAAGAATCATGAGGGGATAGATTTGGATGGAGAGCAAAACATGCTTGTGTGGCAACTTTCTCTTGCACAGCTCTTACCACAAATACAAAAACAAAAGCAGGCAAAAGGCCTTGATGGTTACTCCGTGTGTTTATTTGGTTTTAAAGCTTTAACTGTTCATTGATTGCTGCGTGATCCTTTTTAAACCTGGAGACACAAACAGCTGTCTTCTACAGCCATTGCCATCATAGCCATAAAATGCTATTTTAAGTCTCCTTCAGATTTAACCGATTTGGCTCAGGAGCCTAAAGGATAAAATACAGTAACACAGGACAGAAAACAATGAGCCAGTCAGCAAACCCACATTGATCTGTCAGGTAAGATCTGGATCTAGACAAACGTCCCTGGAGATTGAATAAGTGAAGTTTTCCCATAACTCAACTTAGTTTGTTGCGATCAACGTTCCTAACTTGGCATCTACCCTTTGTAACCAATGTAAATGTTCACAGCACATAGTATCAAGCGGCAAAAAATGAGACTTCAGATATATTCACTTTGCAAACCCCTACTGCGATGTCAGCCTCAGCTTCCTCCATTCCTCTTACAACTGAACCTACACTAGAGGCTACAAAAAAGCACCAAAAAAAGGAAGCTGTGGACAACGTCCTTACAGTTCAGCGCAAGGTTAGCTCTCTTGCCCTTATCTAACAAAGGGGTTTGGGGCTCACCCGGCTCACTGTGCGCTGAGGTGGCCTAGGGAGCTGTCATACAGCTCGTGATGCAGGGCAAACGGTGGATGCAGAAATTTTCAGCTGGCGATGATAAAGTCATCAGGTGCTCCATCTGAATCCAGAAGAGGATATATTGTCCACACTGTTTTTAAACTGTAGTAAGACAAATAATGTCAGGAAATGGAAAGAGTTTACCTTGACAGATACGTCACAATAATCTGAACCAGAAGAAGGTGAGCACTAGCAGCTATTAATTTCTTACCTGCTATTAGGGTTACTCAAAATGTACCGCAAAACACTGTTCAACAGACAGATACTTTGATTAAATGACATTCTGGGGGGGAAATTCTGTGCTGTTCGTTGAAAACTACAAACACTCCTAAAAATTAAAACCTTTTGTATATTTTCAGTATGTTTAAATCACTTTTTCTTGCTAGTGAATGGAATAGGTATTTTTATTTCTCTTGTTCTGGTACACAGGTGAAACAGGTTCACTTGCCTCTCCCATCTACAGGCTCCTTCCTCACACCAGTTCCACATTATCTACATAATGGCTATGGACTCACTGGTTTGCTGGATTCACTGATCGCTCTGCAATGTTCATAGGCATTACAGGCAATGAAAAAGGAATGGAATACAACTCTGGTTTTATCTAGGAGATTTTCTTCCATACTCTCTCTTTTTTTTTTTAAATGAGAACATGTTTCTCTCATTGTTCTAGTGCAAGGTGTTCCTGCCCATGGCAGGGGAGTTAGAACTAGGTGATCTTTAAGGTCCCTTCCAACCAAACCATTCTATGATGCTATTATTAGTTAGGGGAAAATCCTCAGACCTTAATAACTACCAATATTACAACCACAATTTTACACCAGCAATCTGAGACCAAAGGCAGACTGTTACAGTGATTCCTTGCACGGAAGAAAAGACTATAACCTGGTGACCTGCAAACACCACTTTCTGCTTCTTTAGGATTTCTGGAAATCTCCCATCTTACTTATGAAATATGATAAGATCACAGTTGAAAGTATTCATTCCTCACTGCCATTTGACAGAAGACTCTGTCAGGCAAAGCTCTTTGCTCCTGGTCAGGAGATACAGGAATTAAACAAATTAAAGAGTGAAAACTCTCCAAATTATAACTATTTGCTGTATCTGAATGCTGCAGCCAGCAGAATTAATGCTGCAATGTGATATAATGCCACGGGTCAACAAAGAAAATGCATTTTTCTACAAAAGGGCTTTTGCTGCAGACAGGAAGTTTATTTTTTGAATTAGTCACCGGTTTCACTTCATGCTGATTTATACCATTTTCATTAACATACAATAGCACTGTTTCCATGAAAGTGCTCTCAAGATTACATTTATGGTTCCAAAAGCTGTTTCGCTACACCTACACGCAACTTGACTGCTGCACATAGTAACAGATAAGTATTTTCTCGTTGTTTCTTATGCTTACCTAAAATCCTAATCTTCATCGCCTTTTATCTAAACTACTACTGAGGTAAATAGAAGGGGGTTGATAACTAATAAAGAACACAGAAATAGACCTGAACTTTGACAGTTATGGATATTTTGACTATAAACATCACATCTATGGGTGGGACATAAACATGCCGTTGAACACATTCTTTATAAAGAAAAATAAAGTGGCGTTATAACACCAATTCAAGTGAGATGATATGTAATAAGTTCTGGCAGCACAGGCTATTTATTCAATAGTGATAAGATCTCTGGCAGGACTTTTGATGAAAATTATGAACCTTTTCCTTCTGTGTATGTGTCACTTTTTTTCCATCTTTTTTTTTTTTTTTACATTTTATTTACACCCACCAGCAGCTGCTACTATTTCTTGAGAAATGAAACCTGAGCATTTTGCATTTGACATTCTTTTTGCAGAGGAAAGTCACAGTGGGGCTACATTTCCCAAAGACATGCACGCTGGACTTGCTCATACAGACAGGCAGGAAAAGGATGACTCTGCATAAATCAGTTCTTACTCGGGAAGTAGCTGGCAAAAGGGAAACTGTTCGGCTGGTTGAGTCAGGAGAGAAACCAGCTCATGCTACTACAGACATATCCAATTACAGCATTAGGCAGTACCTTTGGCCTGAGTCACTTAGCAATTCGTCTTATCAGTTTCTTTCTGATTATCTGGGTGTTGAGCAGATGGAACAGTTTCACTCATAATAAAACTATTCTACCCATGGAATTGCCCTAACTGACTACCTCATTTAACTCTATATGTAGGCATTTTGATTCCAGAAGAAGAATACAAAATACCGTTGGATTGAGACAAACAGACACTAGGCAGTCTTGTTTCAGCTATGTATTCAAATATAGAATTATCAAGAATAACTCAAGGTGCAGACAAGTTAATTATTATATTTAAATACTGTTAGAATGCCAGTTTATTTTTGATGAAGAATTTTTAAAGGTCTTTTCTCTCTTAAAAATGAATCTTTTGTAATGTAGAACGTAGGAAAACATGTGCGCTTTTATAAACAACCACATAACCTGGACACAAAAATGTCCAGCCTTTTGCACGGCTTTCTGGGCAGAGCACGAGAGCAGAACACTTTATGATAGCAATATATTTCACTACCTTCTGACCAGTGTTTAGGGTTACTGGTATGGGAAAAAGGAAGGATGATAAGTAGGAGAAGTAAAGATAGGAGGAGGGAGACCTTCAAACCACCATTGCCGGGATGTGGACAGATTTTCACAAGCAGTCAGCTGCTTCCACTGTTATTCTTAAAATGAGTTTATACCCACCATGTAAATCTGTCTTTCTGATTTTTGGTTAAAGCTTGCCGGCAAATTTTTAGGGCTGAAGACGGAGTCTCTCTCTTGCACAGTGCTGAGTGCGCTCCCACTATTCAACGGGAGCAACTCAAATTTCAAATAAGGAAAACTAAAGTCATTGTTTCAGAACAAGAGAGACACACTGAATGTCAGTGCCAATATTGGTAGACATTACTGTGACAAATGTAACCAAACCCACTCTTAGCTACTACTAAAGGGGAGAGGAGGTTTTATTGATCAATTATCCACATAAAATCTTAAAAATGCTATTGTTTATCAAGTAGTTATTAAAACTTGCAAATACTTTAAACCAACCTAAATCATCCTGCTGGTGAATCCAAAATAAAGACTTCTTTGTATACCACTGCATTAAAAACTAATTGAGGCCCAGAAATCTTGCTCAATTTCTTATATTCAAAACATTGAAGAATTTCTCCAGATTTGTCCAATGCCAGAAAACACTCAGTGCAACTCTGTACTTTGAAATGTTTGAGATTATTTCATCTTCTTAGTTTCCCTCAGTAATTATTCTCCCTTTACCTTAAGGTTTACTGCTAATATTAATGTCACACACTAACAGTATGGGAGTGACAGAATAGCGTTCCCCAAACGATTCGGAATCTTCTCAATTTAACTCTTTTATATTGGATTATGAACCAATTAAGTCATTAAAACTTAAGTGAACTGCAACATATCGCTATTATATCCAGGGAACATTTCATATATTAGGAAGTGAAATGACTGCATGCAGTATTCTCACATCATGGCTTCCCCCAGGATTTTCTCAGCAGCAGTGCTAGATTAAGACATTCTCAGACCCTTCAGTTCTGCTGCAAACGACAATCAATTCACCATCCAGCTCTTTGCATTTGGCCCCGGTGTCCCTAAGCAGTTAAGCAGAACCTACAGCAGAAGGGCTTGTCCTCATCACAGATCAATTGATTGTTGTAGGGCCCGTTTACACCGTGGACCTAAAAACTGTCGCTGTACAACTGAGAGCAAAGAAGGGTATCGAGTCCATTAGTCACCAGTGCCACAGAGGAAAGGAGGGAAAAAAGTGTACGGAACTGCATCTTCATGTTGAAATGAAAGGTGTTACATAAATATATGTTACGAAATTATTATTAAAATCACTTTTCTCTCATAAAACTTGAACATCAAAATATGACATTCAGTATTATTTGTAGCCTTAAAATTCAATTATCACCATGCCTAGCTAGTACATGGCAGAGCACTAGGATCTCAGAAGAGTTTCTTTCACAGTCACAAGAGCTTCCCGCTTATTAATAAAAATTATTTAAATGAGCAGTCACTAACAGAAGCCAGAGAAAATCCGAACGAAGGCTATAATCTCTTTCCACTCAAGCATTGCAGAGCTTCCGATTTCAGATACAAGCATGTTCGCACACTCACCTAATTCTGAGCATATTCTCAAAGTGTCTGTTTTAATCAAAGCTGTGCGTTTCCTATAGATTCTAGCTCGGTTTCATTTACAGAGCTCAGGCCTTCCGAAACTCAGCAGCACACAAATGCTATGCAGGACATATCTTGCAACTCAGCCCACTCCTCATATCATTTTTCTGTTCCTCGGGTATAGCACAGTTTTTCTATAAAATACTCATTCTAAATAAGCTCAGTGGTAATTAATCAGATCTCAGGAGGCTATACATCCCTTTGCTAACACTGACCTTGGCTGGAGTTAGTCCTATAGCTGTAAGTGGTCTGGCTACGCCTCTTTAAAGAAGTGGAGGTGGTTAGAAGGCCCCTTCAGTAACACCAGAAAGTCTTCACCTGTTTTTATAGCACTAAATCTTGTCGTCATCAGACATTGACAAACTTTCAGAGTACTGAAACTTTAGACATCATATGTGTTACTGATTTAAACTACACTTTAGTCTTTGCCTATAATAAATAAAATACATTTTTGCAAAAACAAAGAAACAAAACAAAAAAAACAAACAGACAAAAAGAAACCACACTGCTTTATAGTTCTACAACGCTGATACTTGGATGGACAAAAGTAACTATAACAGAAGAAGCTAATGACTTGATCTTTCTAAACTACGCAAAGAAATAATCTTAGTTTGTATGAGCAGTTTTACTGAATGAGCAGGGTTACTCAACACAGTAACAGCTAGTTATATATGTAACTATTGTATGGTAAACTGCTTAGTAACCAATTTATGCTTTTCAGCTGATTTTTATTGTGACATTTTTAAGGCAGTATCAAATCACTTTGAAATTGTTTTTAAAATATACTTGATCCCTTTGAAAATCAAAACAATACAGCCAACTGTCTGATAATTATATTTTGCCTAGATTCTGCTGCATTGTAATGCTTCCATATTGCCGAAATAGAGCTTGTTTCAGAACAATGTTCATTTATTCCTGAGAGAGTCTAAACCACGGTACCATTCATAAAGTACAACAACCCAATATAATGTGTGCTTCATAACTCAAAAATTATGTGCTGAATATTCTTGTGATTTATTTAACATAAATGTCTAAACCCTTAGCCAGGGATTTTCAACCTTTTCAACTTGCAGATCCCCTTAGCGGTCTGTAGCCACGCACACAAAATTTATTTCTAACAAAACCAGACTTGCTTCTTCTAGTTACCTTTCGCAGACTCCTTGCTATTATTTCACGGACTCCAAATTTCTAAAAGCAGCACTGCAGACTAATTACCTAGAGCTGGCTGGTAACAAGAGAGATTAAATTAATATATGTAGTAGAGGACTGGGACTTAAGAAATAATACTCCATATTTAAACTCAACAGCATAAAGATCATTTGTTACTTTGAACACAATACATTTCCTTCTTCAGGAACAGCAGCAATTAATAGCACAGCGTAGAATGAAAAAATATATAATTTTATTCTGTCATGGAAAAAAAACCCCCACACTACAATTCAACAGTGAATTGGGATTAAATAGACTGGATTTAAACCAACATTACAACTGTCTGGTCTTTATAAAATCGGCTACTGCCATATTAAGGGAAAGTGCAGTATAAGTAATTTACATGTGGGTTTGCTACAGAGGTGCCGAAGGTAAGCAAACCCACCTTGTACCCAAAAGCTTAGAGTAGCGTAAGGAAAGTGCGTCAGCAGCAGAAGAAAATAAAATAATTTTGCAGCGATACCGCAGCCTTTCAACCGATTTCTATAGCTGTTTTTAAAAGAGAACTTTGCAAGCACTTGCTGGCTGGTGACTGATTTTGGCTGGCTTACACAAGGGAGCGGACTGTCGGGGGGTGAGGTGCTAGCTCTGCCTCTGGCATGCTTCTGGAGGGGGACTCAGCGGGACGGTGAACAGAGAAACAGGAAGAGGTGCGGAAAGGACTTAAAAGGCTCACAGCCAGCCCGGTTATTTTGTTTCCAAACCCAACATCCATGCATGAGTTGAGCAGTCACTGAGAGGCAACCCATTCATGGAACAGGAGGTTATCAGTACTCGTAGAGGGTTTTTTTCACTTTTTTAAAGAACTGTAGTACTGCTCTGGAAAAAAGATGGCCTACAGGTCCATCACAAGTTAAGGGTAACGTGGTTAGCAGGCAGAGTCTAGAATGGAGATACGGCCAAAGCCCAGCCCTCGGGATTCAATGTAAGATAAAACATCTGATCAATCTCTGGATTGATCTGTACAGCACCTTGAACTAGCTCGGGATCCACCTGCAGCTGACAAATTTTGCAGGTGAGTGAGAAGAGCGTGCACATGGGAAACGGTGGAGGTCTGGCAGACCGGCATCCCACCTGAGGACTCTCGACTAACAGGTACTACATGACTACACCCACAAACTGAACAAGGAGAGTGCCGGGTTTCAGATATGCTATATATTTAAGAAAGTTTTTTAAACTGTTGCCCACTCCACAGCAGGGCTGCTGGAATGCAACTTATGTGCTCCTCAGGAGAGGCTTCGTTTGCAAAGACTTACACAAGCAACAGCGGAGGGGTTTAGTTTAAGCTCCTGAAGACAAGGGATCACTAGAGATGCGGTACTCACCAGAGGATCAGTGGAAATGCGGTACTTGCCAGATGACCACGGGGACGCAGTACAGCTAGATCCAGCAGAGTGAATCCCCACCGTGAATTCTGGCAAAATAATTTAAGTAGAATTTAGTCTCTGTGAAAACTGTTCAGGACTAACAGAACGTTGCTTACAAAACTTGTTTCAAAACCTTTTGTCTTTGTCTACCACGGCCTGTTTTCCCAAGTACTGTGTTTAAATTAGGTTTGTAAACAAGGTGTGGTAGAAAGCACCTACATGCCACAACCACTTGAATAAATACTGAGAATAGTAAAGAATTGAGTAAGATATAAAACTAAAGACCGGAGGGTGCCAAAATAACTAATGATATTTTCTTGAAAGGAATGTCAGATTGATAGAAAGCCCAAGGAATGACTTCTACAAATAGTGGCAAAGAGCCAGTCCCTGTGACTCAACCCTGCCAGGCTAAACTGCTGTTCGTGGACACGAAGTACAAACAGCATCAGCATCTGGCAATTGCCACATCTTCAGCCTGAAAGATCAGCCGGTCCCGACTTCGGATGGATGGGGA
>NW_009624708.1:19191-53637 GCF_000690535.1 Cariama cristata | reverse complement strand
CCCTGAGAGGACGGGCAGCGCTGTCCTGCCCGGTAAGGGAGGGGAGTGGGTTTGGGCACGGCTCTGGCGAGGTAAGTGGTGGTAACCTGGCTGCCCGCTGCCCTCTCAGGCCTCACTGCCGTGGGCCGGTTAAGTCATCCCCATAACTTGGCCTAGTGGGATTTTAATCACCCTGACTCCTGGGGAAAAAACCCTACCTGCAATTTTAGACTTGAAGTCATGCACCTGCAACAGATACCTGGGTAACTCGGTGCTCTGCCTGGTCTGAGTCCCAGGGCATAACTCACTGTTTCAATTGGAACCGCACACTGTCAGATGGGCTTTCTGCAGGCCCGTGGCTCGGTGTCACATTAGCGTGAGGCACGGACCAACTTTGGCCAGCTTCGTGGGAAGAAGTTTCACAGCATAAACCCCAAGGGTAAGGCTGTTTGGAGTTTAGAGGGAAGAGAAGCTGCCTTTCGAATTTCATCAGACGTTTGGGGGGGGCCATTCACTTTTACAAATACTTTGGGCAAATAATATTTGTCTCCACTCTGTGTGAAAGTGAAAAATAGGAAGTAAATTTATAGATAGTTGCTTTTTTTAAGAAGTCACTTTATTTGGAAGGTTCATTGGTGATTACTGTATTTATCTGTTGCACCTGTCAAGTGCATCATGTTTACACCTCAACAGATGGAGAGTTATTAAGTCAGCTACCCACTAATTCTTCAATACGTAAATCTTTTTTAGCTTGCTGTTCATCTTTGAAGATGGAGGAGGTTGTAGAAAAATATTTTGGGCCAGATTACAAACTGTATGTTCTTATGGATAAACAGTTACTTGGATAACTATTTCCATTGTATCAAAGGAACATCCTACCAGTAATTCTTTACAATGCAAAGTGAGAAGTTTGCGATCTTGGTCTTTATTATACTTATGGAGGCTACCATACAGCATGCTAAAACCTCAAGGTAAAACGCTGGAGTGTGAGTTAAAGGAGATCATAGAAGGAAGGAAGGATTGCAGAGGGGAAAAAAAAAAAAAGATGGAATATCACCATTATGAGCAATTCAAAGTCTGGGAATTTTATATTAAGAATACAGAAAATACTGCTTTGAATCACTCTCTTTCCTCACACTTCTTCACTGGCAAAGGTACCACTTTCTTTTCTTGGAAATTTGAGGAGCACATTAAATGAGTTTGATAGCTAAGCTTTATGCATATTTTTACTTTTAAATGGTAACTTTGTTAAAAGGCATGACAAAAAGAAACCAACGTTTATCAACTTTAAAAGGCAACACTCAATTTCAGTCTTCAGGTGGTCACCGCTGCATTTTTTGCATAAAATCTCAGGGAAAAATTAGATCCACAGTCTCACCTGACTGCCCTCAGAGGAGGCAGAAAAATAAATCATGGTAAAGAACTAGAACCCGAGTCTTGCATACTTTCATACTACATGGAGCTTTGCGCTAGAATAATTATCCTGCAGGCAGCGGGTCGTGTGTTTACACGTGGAACGTATCTTTGCATACAGATGTGCGTACCCAAATGATACATTTTAATATATATATAAAATAACTCTGTGTGTGTGTCTACATACAATTATGCATGGTTACTCTGTTGAGGCCTAAACATGTATAAAGGTGTGAGGAAAGTCACAACTGCAGAATGTGGATTGCCATGTGGGAAAAAAAATTTGGAAAAATTATTGCCCTCGTACAGCTGTGCTATGTGACATAGCTGCATCGTCTCTCTCTTGGTGTGTTGAGCATCTCCCTGCTTTTCAGTTTGTAGCTTCCCTTATTGTTCCAGGGTTTTCGTATGTAGGCAGATGTCAGTATGCTCGTTTACGTATACTCATAAAAAATTAAATTCTGTAAAAACACTAGAATCACTGGACAGCATTGGTAGCTAGAAATGTAGACATTCTGATTTGTCCTTTATAATTCTGCTACTAACAAATGCCAGCTCCTGGAATCTCCTCGTGAAGAGAGCAAGCATGTATGTTCAGCAGCAGCAATGTGTCCAGGTCTACAAAGCCAGTATCTCTTCTTCTTCTGCCGCTTCTCTTTTCTTCCTGTTGCATGGAGAAAAGAAAAATGTCATCTTCTTCTTTAAATATTCCCCACACGCTATTTCACCCCTGCTCTTTGGGCTACTGTAAAGACCTTTACCTGAATAAATGACAGTATGAAAATGAGTGACACGGGGAAATTATTCTTGGGGTTTTTTTAATTAACTGTTCAGTAAAAATTGCTTGAGTCAAGTATAAAGTGTTCCTTTATGCAAATCAGAGAAAGGGAATGGAAAGAAAGCGGGATTTACACAGTATTTCATATGCACTTTTGTACTAGAATCGGCCATTTATTATTCCTAATGAGAAACAATTGACCTGGTTGGCCAATAGGTTAGACTTACTAGGGAAGCTATAGTTCGGGTGTGAAAGCCTCATAATGGGTAACCAGACCAATGTCATATAAACTCAAAGAATGATTTAATTAAAATTCACGAAACGCTATTGAATTAAGATGAAAGAACAGCTATTCGCTTTCAAGAACTGAAAGTGGCAAATAGCGAAATGCTGTAATGAGGAACCATCATTGAGACAGTGGTGATTGCCGATGCAGGATTAACGATATCAAGCCCTACATACAGAGGAAACATAATCTAGACCCAATTACGAACTCATTTGAAATTTTTCATGAATGGACCTTCAGTGAACTCCAGATGATAACGCTTTCATTTAAGTCTTAGAATCAGGTCTTAATTATAAAGATTTATGAGGCTGCTGTATTTCATAAAACCTTTTACTATGTATGAGTCCTTGAAAATAACAACTGAATGCTTACCATACTTTTATAAGTAAAATCTGAACAAGTTCTAGATACTTTTTTTTCTGAGAAGACTCCGATACAAGAGCATCATCTCAGCAAGTGCTTGCTTGAGTCATCTCAGACTGTGTACGTAGGCAAACAGAACACCCATATCTGCAGATGCTGAGATCTATCACAAACTGGGAGCTCCACGTTGCTAATTGGTGGATCCTGAAGTTAGACTTGGCTGCTGCGAATTTTCTTTATGGTCATGGAGGCTAACCTTTAGAAGACCTCTGCTAACTATTTAGAAAAACAGTTCAAAGTGTGTCCTTCTTCAGCAAATACCTGTGAGAAGGGCCAGGAAAAAACCACTGTTTCTGAAGCCTTTGAGTCTTAAAAAAATTGTGGTTTTATTTTCTAAATGAACCTTGAGCATCGAGGAGGTGTTCTGCAGCCACAGGGGGACTGGCCCTCTTCAGAAGTCTTGTCAGAACTCATAGTTTCTACTACCCATGGGTATTAAGGCATATGACCTCATTGCAAATATGCATTGGAAAGAAAATCTTTCTCCTGGTAAATCATGATTCCCTACTGGATGAAGACAGCAGTGGATGAATGACAATGTAATAGATATTGACAGTCCTTGCAAATAATACATTATATCCTTCCCTGAATGCGAAAGAAAAGTAATTGTTTGCAGAAATACTGGCATTTACAGATCTGAGTGATATTACATTTTAGAGCACAAATAACCTAACAATGATCAAACAAGAATATTTGTTCAGAATTGTTTACGTAAATATTTTATCTTCAAATTCTAAAGCATTTTCCAAGACATGAGCATTATTTTTACGACACCGCCAGTATCTCATTTGCTGAAAAAGTTCAAAAAGTGGTTGTGGTAGCACAGGACTATGAGGATGAACATAGAAGATTTTCAAACTCATTTTGTCCATTTTGTAGTTTTTTGTCTCTATCTAATCATTGCCTCTGACAATCTAGTTTTCTGGTTGTCTCCCAGGATATTTCAAACAGATCTCATGTACTGCTGCAATATTGGCCAAAAAAAGTCCTATGATAAAAGGAGTTTTTACTCTTCTGTTTCTTCTAACACAAACATTCCAGCTAACGGAAAAGTTAGTTGAAAATAGTTGATGTGTTTAAGTGCTATTAAGCACATTACTATGTTTCTGTTTTTCAGTAGCACTTAATCAGGAGAGAAAACATGCTTGGTGTGTGCGGTTAATTTACAAATGAATGAATGGAAAACAAGGCTGTGTATACCTCTTCTTATACAAATTAAAGTGTCTGTGTTCTCACTAATTAGTTATAGATGCATGCACACACAGAGATACGTTCTTATGATACACGTATATCCCTTTTTTCTTAAGCCATGATAAAGTGTGGTAAAGGCTCCTGTGGGCAGACGGGAAGCTAACTTGAAGAGGGACAGAAATGGAGATATCCAGGACACCACCTACTTTGAACCTCTGTTCTTCTCATTTCCCCTTTCCGTTTACTACACCTTGGCTCTTACATTGCATGTTCTTCAGAACTGGGACTTCTCTTTGGGATGACCAGCACAACACTTCCTCTATTTTGGTATAAATGTTTTTCAAATAGCAGCCCTCGCTCAGCTCAGTGGCAGAGAAAGTTCTGCCTGTCTGTGTCTCCATTTGCAATATCCATTTTCTCAATCCAACACCTGCAGTGCGTTGAAGTGCTGGTTTGTTTCTAATGCCAGTTTATGGGAGCCATTTGGAGAAATCATCTTTATTCCAGGGATGTGAAAGCTCTAACTGCCTATCGCACTGAACTTGGAAACAAATGTTACGTGCGGGGCTGTCCAGGTGGAAGCCCTTATACTTTTCCTCATGAAGAAAAGAGGAAGAATGCTTTTGCTTTGTTTTAAACAAGAAGATTTACAAATCCCCAAGTGAAAGTTTCCAAAAAAGGTAATTGGAAAAAAACAGGGTTAGAACATAAAAATAGATTTAGTGTACTTACCAATAAGAATGATTGCCTGGCACCCACAATGAAATAGCTTATTTATTATTCTCTACATAATCGTAAGATTCTGACATTTGAACTTATAAATTCATTTTTGTAAGGGAAATAAAATGTATTAAAGTATATGATTAAGATAATGACAATATAATTTTGTTTGTTACAGTGTACTTCTTGAAACGAAAATCTGCAAAGGCTAAGGCTTGTATTACATGCAATTTGTGATCACCTAGCTCTTGAATTCCCTGCATTTTGAAACGAAATCACAGAATGCAGATGAAATAGGAGAAATAGTCTTTACAGGAGAACCTAACGTGTGCTCAGATCAGTTTTATGCTAAGTAAAACATATTCTTTAACTCTGAAACATGATAGCCATCATTATATTTTCTCCTATTGCTAAAGAGAGAAGAAACTATAGTCACTGTGTGGGCAGACTTCTACAAAGCTCTCCTTTATTGCTATTCAACGCATTTCTAACGAGAGGAAGTCAACCAGTCTGACACATCAAACATACTCCAAAATGCCCGAATACAGCTGCGGCAGTATCGGCATAGGAAAACCAGAGAACATCTCTAATAACTGAACTGGGGCCTTCCCCTTCTCGCTGTTTCCTCTCCTACTACAAAAACAATCATATTTTGCAGCTGGGCTTCATCTTCGTAGGATAGGAAATTATGCCGTTTTTCTGGTTTGCTGTTGCATAGTCTAGTGGGATTTGAAAACAACAAGCAGTTTTCAGTATAAATCTATGCAAAGTGCATGATTATAGGGCACGTACTTGCTTGCACTGCCTTCTCTTTTTCCCCACTGGGAAATACTGTTCTCTTTCATACATGGCAGTGTGCTAACCGCTCTCTTATCTTTTCTTTTGAGACTAAATAGCTCGTGCAATGTCAATAAGAAGGAATTCTATCAACTATGCTTACAATGCTTCTTAATGAAGACCTTTGTTCTGCTACTGACTTTAGCTAGCCTTGTCAGTGTGTAACATTCCCTCCCCCAAATTCTACATTTGCAAAGTGTTTAAGTTAGCAAATTGAAGGTGAACTACAGAAGGGAATGATTTACCCCTGTAAAGTTTGTTTTTAGAAAGGATACAGTACCCTGGTAGGGTTTTGCATCACTACAATGCAAGTGGTCCAGAAAGCATGGATGTCAGTAGCATTCTTAAAGATGAGCATGATAGCATCCCAATTTGTGCTAGAGAATGTCTACTCTTGGTGATCACATCTGACTGAAAGGTACGTGTTGACTTCTGCTATGAGGTAAGCAAATAGTCAAGTAGAAAAAGGGAGAGGCTTTTAGTAGCAGTTTATTCTTTTACAGTGTGCGCTGAACTGCATTGCTTAATACTAGAGTTCACCCAAGTTTAGAGATGGTGGATAGGAGGATGATTCAAACTTCAATCAGAAAGTGCTTCAGGTTTATACACCTAATAAATTTAAGCATAATAAAAGACTGCTATTTGGACTGTGAAAATAAGAATGATGGAGAAGTCTGAATCTATTAAAACAGATCCAATATTCAGTAATCACTGTAAATACAGTTCTGATCTTGTTTTCACGAACAATGATAGATTGAATAGCATTGTCTTCAATTCCCTTCTTATTATTTCTATGATTTTTTTTCCACACATCAGTCTTCAGGAGACCTTCTTTACAGTCACAGTGCAACCAGACTCAACTTTGAAAAGCCACAGCCTCCAAAGATTCAGATGATACAGGACTATCCTGGAAGGTTCAAAGGGGCTGGAGCAGGTTAACTGCTGTCTTCCCTCCACAGCCAATACTGAAAACTTCACCTCAGATCAACTCTGGAATTGACTATGCCAA
Organism: Cariama cristata; assembly: GCF_000690535.1. Taxonomy (NCBI): domain Eukaryota; kingdom Metazoa; phylum Chordata; class Aves; order Cariamiformes; family Cariamidae; genus Cariama; species Cariama cristata. Next base: position 47,001 of record NW_009624708.1, on the reverse strand, counting down.
ATTTTCCATTTTTTGGCCAAAACAAATATAAGATATGATAGGACAATGCTACTGGATATTAATTTTAACCTGCATGGTAGATCTAAATACTAACAATCCACATGGATTTTTAGACATACATTGCAAAACCTGAATTTACTTGTTTGTTTTTACATGGAGAAAGCCACTTTTTGTACAATCCTGGTATAAGAAATAGCTCAAACAATGTGTTGGAGGTGGTGGGGAAGGGCATAGCCCAAATAAATTGTTTTCCCAAATAACTGAATCTGACAAAATTGTAAGTGGCCAAAACTGAGTCTTCCAACAGGTGATGTTGACCACGTAGCAATACTTCAGGTATATCTGTGATCTTTTCTGTTGCTAGTTATTAGGTATTTCACAATGTATTTGATACAAATGTCTTGTAAAAAAATATATGCAGTTTAGAAACAGGAGTAAATGTATCCAGCTGTTTCCTAAAATCTTTGTATTTAGTTTTAAATATTAAAGCTGCTTCTTGGAGGAAAAAGAATAGGCAGCTCAGAGATAGCAATAGTCTACCAGATTCCTGGTAAGTTTTTTTCCCATTTATGATAAGCTCTAGTTCCTAGCACGAAACTTAATTTTCATTAAGAGAGTTACATTGACAAAAATTTAATAAACAGGAAATTAAAAAATAGATTAGGTAGTACGATGGAAGGTGGCAGTGAGAGGAGGTACACTTAAAAAAAGAGAGGATATATGACACACACACAAAAAAAAGAGAAGGAAAATATAACAGATTTGTTAAAAAAAACATCGTTCAGAGAGAACTCAGGCTTGAGTAGATAACAGAAGACTTAGTGTCTGTTCCATGGAACGAAGATTTGCTTGAGCATAATTTCCAATGAAAATAATTCATAGCTCAGACTTTGCTGATTCTGTGGGAGAAATAATTAATTGCCAATGATTAATTGGATTTGTCTGTCACATGAGCTGTGTCTGGTTTTTAGCTGCTGTTACTGATCATTGACAAATAGACTAATTTAAAAATTCACTTATCACTGGCTAGTTTTGCTGCCTATGTAAAGAATACTTTAATATTATGAGACCAATGAACAGTTATGACTTGGTGAACCAAAGAGTGGCCATATTTATTGGCACAAGTTTGTTTCAGGGAAGAAATCCTAAACTTTTCTTTACTGCAAATTGAGCAAGAGGAAGAGCTATGCTTGTGAACATTCACTTTTTTCATAATCCAGTTATATGAGGTGTTTTCTTCTACATGCAAGCTACTGCCATTCATACATGTCCACTACTTCATGTAATGGTCATTGGCACAAGTATATAAATGGGGATTTTTGAGAGCAGGAGCCTAAAATGAGCTCTTTAGTCGGTATTAAAAGAACTGAATAGATGACCTGATTTGCAGTAGCAGTGCACTTCAGCAACAGCCAGTGTGGTTTCAGTGGGGATTACTGAATGCTTAGAGACTAAAGGAAGATTCAGGACTCAGATGCATTTCAACAGTGACACATCCTATAGTTGTCTGTTTGGATTCCTTCCTGTTTAATACGAGCTAGATAAAAAGGATGCCCATGAAATGGGTGGAAGATGCCAGCTGAGAAAGGATGCAAGTACTTTGATAGGACAAGATGAAAATCAAAATCTTGAAGAAGTTAAACTCTAAAACCTTTCCTAGGTAATGCCTTTAGGAAAGGGAAAACAAAGGTATTGATACAAAGGAGGAATAGGCAGCAGTACTGCATGAAATGACTGGAGTTTACAAGTATACCATTAACTTCATTAGACGAGCTTGGGGAGTGAACCTATACATCTTCCAGTGTATAAAAGATTGTTATAAGCAGGACAAGTAAGGGCAGAAAGAAGGTAGTTTTGTTTCTAGCAAAGGAGTTTAGAGATGGCGAACACTGACTAAAAGCATGGGGTGAAGCACTGGAATGAGCTCCGATGGCCTCGGACATGTTCTGTCTGCAGCAGCGTGCAGGTACAGTCAGTGATCTCTCTTGGGGTTGCTTCTTGATGCCCCTGTAGTTCTCAAACTCTGACACCTGCACTGTTGATGGCATGCACGCCATAAAAGTCATACACGTGATCTTTTCAGTAGTTCAAAGTATCCCGGTGAGGACTAATCAAGAGGCACGATGATGCTTCTTGAGTTAAGGAATGCAACCGCGGTGACAGACCACAACTATTGTTACTTACAGCCGTGGCAGTTTTATGGAGGCAACATCAAGAGGCCCAAATAGCTGTCAAAGTTTCTCATAAGATCAAATATTGGGAAGATATCTTTTTGTTAAATTTCTTATGCAAGTCCAGGGTAGGGCTTTAGTGAAGCTAACTAAAAAAGCTATTTGCCAGACTAAGTATCTTCTTCCTAACATTTTTTCCTGAGTAGAACTGATTTTTGAAGATTTGTTTTCCTAAAACTGGTAATCAAAATGAGGTGAAGGCTAAGTATTGCAAGAAAAATATTGTGTAGAGTTATGCTGTCTCTGCTCCAGTACTACTTGTAGCTAAAACAAGGATGTTTGTGCATGTAAATGACTTCTACTAAGCAGAGGACTGACAGTAATGTTGAAGGGGCAAAACTGTCTACTTAGATATTGCGTAAATGACTGACTATATACTGTCCTTGGTTAGTGGGATGAAGCATCCAGTGTTCAGTGTTTTAGAAGAATGCCCTTTTTCTGAAATGAAGAAAATACGAAATATACTCCATTGTTGTACAGCTTACACAGCTGTGGAAAGACTGAAACCTGATGCATCACCAAGAAGATGATGTAAACTGGAAACTTGACATATCAAGGGAAAAAAAAAATACTTAAAATGGAAAACAGAAAAAAATGCTAGTTACTTGTCTGCCCAAAGCTGAATTTCCAAGAAGAAGAAACAAAGCAAGTGGAAACTAAACAGATCAAGATGGTTTTGTGAATGCTTTTTAAACTTTCTGTCAATCAGGACCTCCATTGGGGAACAGCCAAATTCAATGAGTCAATGACTTTAGAATGAAAGTGAGTATATTCATAAATTGTAGTATATTTTAATAATTTCATAAAAATTATCAAATCTTAAAGTTTCAGCCCAGAGCATTCAGTTCTGTGTACATGTTCAGAAAAGTCTTTATAAATTAATAAACCTGTGAAGGCCAACATTTATAGTTATACGTTGTAATTATATAGCGATAGGCGTAAATTATTGGAAAAATGGATCACAGCTGAACAGCTGCCAGTGTCTGAAACTATCCCAGTAAAACTGCCAGTGTGAGAAGTTTTTTGTAGACCAGGCTTATCTGTAGTTCAGCCTTAGCCCAAGGAAGTCTTTGTCTGAGAGTAGCTCTGTTTCAGTCATCCTTATTACGCTAACACTACATATGTTTTCTTCAGGTTACCTTGTGTAATGTTTCCTTCACATGTCATAAACCACGGTGTATCTTTCATTACATTTTGGGTTTGGTACAAGAGTGATTGTAGGCCACGGCTAGGTTTCTCTTCCACAATTTTCCATCAAGCTAATTGAAAACCTGAAAAAAATTCAAAAAGTCCTTAGAAGCTAACAAAATAAAAAGCATTTTTCTAGATACATTCTAAACAATATTCAAATTAATAAATGTAATAAGAAACTGCTAAAATTATTTTTAATAAGCCATTTTAAGATGATAAGCCAAAAAAAAAGGTTTTTTTCACTAGACTTGGAAATCAACGCGATTTACTGTTCTATTTTGAACTTTGTTCAAAGATAAGTTTTGTGAAAGCATTACTGTAAATTACCATGTACTGGAACCACCAGCCTGTCCAGAATAGCAGAAGATAGTTGTATTTTTTTATTAGTAATATAGCTAGTGCATAATTTTTACATCAAGTGTCAGCATCTCACAGCATGAGAAAATGATGTATTGAGAAAGGACATATTACAGAGTGAAGAATATTAAAGTGTTCTACTGCAGAAAGACTATTAAGGGAAAATGTGATTTTGATGACAGTAATGACCCATCAGTCCAAGTTAAATCAGGTACATATTTAATACCACAAGACTCTTAGACTGAACATCTCTTTACGTTAGAACGTTTAGTTTTACAGGTAACATGCACTTCACCCCCATTACCAAAATCTCATGCAATTAAAATTCTCAGAGAGTTGAACTTCACCAAAATGGAGGTAGGTGTGTAGTATGAAGTGGAAAGGTCTGAAGCCAGTTATTTGCTTATTGAGTATATAACCCACTAAAACTGCCACAAATCCCTAGAGGTGAAGGTAGAGGTGACATTGTAAGATTATGTACGTCCTCAATTCTCCCTGTAATCATCTGCAGAGCTCTCTCTTTATCCTACTTCCAGTTGCTTTAGTACCTTCAATTGCAATAATGCATATATTAAAAAAAAAAAAAAGGCAAAAACCACCCCCCCACCCCCTCCTCAAATAAAAACACCCACCCGCAGCATGACTGTGGATAAGCTCTTGGTGTACTGAGACAACTGCCAGGCAAGCTGACTGATAGTATTTGTGACCGATAGTATTTGCCTCTTTATACTCCTTCCCATCTGCCTGTGTCCATCTGCTGTCTTGTCTATTATTTAAAGTCTTCGTAATAGTCACCATCTTTTACTTTCGTGTTGGGAACAGCATTTAGCACAAAAAGGCCTTGCGTTCACTGTGACATTAATAAACATTATTACAGTTAGTACACTTTTATTGTAGCGTGGTGGGTTTTTTTTTTCCTTTTGACTACATCAGTTTCTCACGCTGTGGGATTGTAGTTCATGAAGATCTTTGAAGAATTCTGTACTACGTACATTTTTAATGAAAATTCCTACCTCTTGCTGGCTCGGCACAAAGTAAGGGCTCCAATACAATCTAATTTGCAGCCAAGTGAGGAAAAAAATACCTGCTTTAACAATGAGCAAATGTATTTAGTTCATGGCTACTAGTTAGCTCCTGTTTTTCCCATCAAATGGGATAGAAATTATTTAAACTGCTGTTTGCAAATCTTAGGCGTGTCTTTAAAAAACTGACAATAAATGTAAGAAGCAATATATTTCTAGAATAAGTTTCCACGCTCACTTTGTTGAAACTAAACTGCGAAAATTAAAGGATCCCTTTTGGGATCAGGCTTCTTTTGCTGATCCTGAAGGCTGAACAACCCGAGCAGAATCTCTCCAGCCTCACTGGAAACCTTGTGTTTTGTTCTGCTTGTGCTGAGTGCTGGGAGTGGCACCGAAAAGCATCCCACTTTTTCAGTGGAAAGCATCTTTGAGTGGGGGAAAAAAAAACCAAACAGGGCTTCTGACGGGTGTTCCACTTGCAAAGAACAGCTTGCTGAATGTCATCTTGCACTTAGATTCACTGAAGCTGCCTGTTCAAAGCAATATGTGACTGTGATCCTTAACTCTAAATCTGGGCCGATGCAATCAGACCCTTTCCCTTGAGTTAATGAGCAGATCTACGTCGATTTTAATGTCAGCTTAATCAGACTGTAAGCTCTTCAGGGAGAGGAATTGAATTTTCTGTGATGTGTGGCATCCAGCCTGCTGTCAGAGATTTAATTCAGGATGATAACAGTAGTTACAAAAAAGCTGGAACCATTTTATTAAGTAGAGAAAAGAGTATATTAATGATAACTTCTGTCATAAGGCCAGTGTTTAAGTGAAATACTAGGTTCAAATAAAACATGTCAAGCATCAACTAATATTTATGGATACTTTACATGTCTCTCACTCAGCATTGTCTATCAATGAAGTCTTCTGTTTCTTCAATACTAGAATAATACCTAACAATTTCACATTCTCCGTTATTTCCTTTGCAAAGTACTAAATTTGGAAGAAAATTATTTTTGTCCTGTCAATTTCTCTCTCTCTCTGTATCCATGTCTTGAACATTAGATCACAAAGTAAATAAATACTTCTGATTTATCCAGTCATGCTGAAAATTAGTGACACAGTGCACCATTATTACATGCTTGTACTTGGAAAAATCTCACTTCAGGATTAGATCTTGCAACTTCTTAATGTGGTGCGGAGTACTTTTTTTTCCTTTTTTTATGAGCACTCCTATTAAAAACCAATGACGTTAGCTGCAAAGTTATTTACTGTATGAGGTGTCAGGATAGGTGAATTTGCCTTTTGTACAATGATCCGTTTTATCAAGAGCCTTTCGCGCATGGATGTACTGCTCAAGAGAAGTGCTGTGCTAATAGGTGTACGAAAGTGATGTTGTCTGTCCACATGATTAGGAAAGTATCTAATATAGATGCACTGCCACCTGCCTTTTTCCACAGAAACTGTCACACTCATTCCCCTTCAAGGCTACCTGTGAGTGAAGTCCTCAGCTTCTACCGCCCGACTCAATGTCTAGCTTCTGCAGAGACTGGTAATTAACTTTTCAGTTGTCATAACAGGCTTCAGGTTGAACTACTCTGAAAAGAGGTAAAAATAGCGGTTGTTCCACTTTTCTGGGGCAAGAGATGGAAGATTTTATTTTCATTTCATTCTGGGATTTTTTTTTTTATTATTATTTATGTAATTTACCTTTTGCTCTTGAAAAATTAGTCTCATTGAGGAAAAACTCCAGCTATTTTCTGTCATTTTTCCTGCTGTTAAATGAAGAGAAAAAGACTGTCATTGGGAAATAAAGATTTGGGAAAGGATAATGTGATAATCATGATGCCAAAGTTCATGCACAACTATTAGCACCTGATGTGCCCATTAGCTGTATTGGTGCAGAAGATCAGTTTTAGCTGTTATGAAACTGTTTTCTCTCCTCCAGATACATGAAATTGTTAAATTTAATTTCTGTACAGAATAAGATGAAAAGATAGTAGAATTATGTAAATATTGCCAATGCTTTCTGAATGCATTCAATCAAGTTAAAAAAACCCAACACAATTTTTCCATATTTCCTCTGCATGTTTATATTGAGTTCCCATGAAGAAAAAGACATTATTGATTGAGGCTTCCTGTCATAAGTGTTTGGGATGAGTATCTTAAGGGGTCAAGAAGGCTGAAGTGAAACACTCGTACAGTTACTCACCTTTGAGGTAGCATATATATTAGATGAGAGACCTTTCAGGGTAGTGAGATAGTGAAGAGGGCTCTTTAAGCCTTGTCAGAGCCTTAGCACAGAGGCAATTAACAATCCCAGCCATCGATCAAACCTCTCTCTTCATTACTGGGAAGGCTCATGCATATACAGTGGATTGCCCAGCAGTGACAGGAGAAAATTAAAATTTGCATTCAACCACTTACACTGTCAGGAGCTTAATTCTTCTAGGAATTATGCTTCAGGTAGAGGACCTATGCTCCCCAAAAAACAAAGATTGATTAGAAGACAGCATCTTCTGGAACTCCCTAACCCTTTCAAGCCTGAAACAGCCGTAGGGATTTTAACTTTTGGAGGATGGAAAGAAGGTGCAAGATCTGAAAAGCAGATCTACAAGATTTCTGTCCACCTTTACTAGCAAAAGACATTTGAATACACACTTAGAGCAACTCCAGTGGGCTTCAGTCACGTGTTCTAAGCTGGGTATCAATGGTGTTTTGAAGAATCAAGGTAATAAACATATATATTCAGTTAGTGATTGCACAGTGACGAGTTCTTCTGGCTCATCAAAAAGCTTGAATTTTGAGCTGCTACTGACTAGGTAGAAGAATCCCTTTGCAATCAAGTCAAATTTGCTTAGTAAATTTAAACAAATACTGAAAAAAAAGTGTGGAAACTACTTGACAAGTTTAACCTCACTTTCTGTTCATCAAAGTCCCTGGTATAAATTATTCTTTCAGCTCTGTCTCACAAACCCCATTTTCCTATTTTAAGCTGTTTTTCAACAATACCAGTATCACTTCAGAGAAAACCCACCATTTCCACATCTGAAATACAAGACTGAATTACCTCCACTCAGTGTGTTTCTGATGGTAGTCAATCTGTCTAGTCTTCAAAACGCAACTTTTTTAAAAAGATCTGGAGTCTTCAATTTTATTTTTTTTAACTTGATCAGAAGTCACTATATTATTATCATTTTGAAAATCACAAGTTAGTCTTACATCTCTCCTCATATAGTCATGTTCTTAAGCTTAAAAAAAATTTACATTTATAACTTTGTTATCCTAAGACTATTGGTATGTACAATTGAATGCTTTGGAGTGGGAGGTTGGAGATCAGTCACGAAAATTCATTGTCAGTCCAGGCAGTACTCAGCCAATAATGAGATGCAGGCAAGCACCTAAGTATAAGTATCTCAATTATGGTTCTAATGTACAGATTGATATAGAATATAAAGCGCAGTGAAAGCTACATCCCACACTGAAACATGGCAAGCAGTCATTAAAGAGAGGAGGAAAGAACTTTACTCACTGAAGGAAAGTATTGTCTACTAGCTAGTTATATATAGGCAGCAACCCCTTGGCTAACAAAGCAATATATACACATATGGAGCCCTCAGCACAGGAGAGACATGGACCTGTTGGAGAAGGTCCAGAGGAGGGCAACGAAGATGATCCGAGGGCTGGAGCACCTCTCCTATGAAGACAGGCTGAGAGAGTTGGGGTTGTTCAGCCTGGAGAAGAGAAGGCTTCGAGGTGACCTCATTGCGGCCTTCCAATACCCGAAGGGGGCCTATATGAGAGATGGGGACAGACTTTTTAGCAGGGTCTGCTGTGACAGGACAAGGGGTAATGGTTTTAAACTAAAAGAGGGTAGATTTAGACTTGACATAAGGAAAAATTTTTTTACAATGAGGGTGGTGAAGCACTGGAACATGTTGCCCAGAGAGGTGGTGGAAGCCCCATCCCTGGAGGCATTCAAGGTCAGGCTGGATGGGGCTCTGAGCAACCTTATCTAGTTGGAGATGTCCCTGCTCACCGCAGGGGATTGGACTAGATGACCTCTAAAGGTCCCTTCCAGCCCAAATGATTCTATGATTCTATGATTGAAGGAGGGGAAACAATTCTAGTTTTCATCAAGAAGAATGGCCTGATTATCTTCTGCATAAGTATGGATTTACACGAGTTTTGGAGCAAAAGAATAGGTCTGTCTGGATTCCTTGAAGGACAGGAGAGCTGACACCCCACCAATGGGTAGGAAGGGGAGCGAGCGGAGATGTAAACACACCTGAAGATGCAGTGAAGGTATTTCCCTGTTGGAAGCTAAAAGAAGCTGTAATGGGCAAGATTTCAGGTGGAGGCTACTGAGCAGGGGCAATCCGAGACAGGAGGGAACGACCCAAGCCCCAAATGATAACTTCTCAAAACAGACATAGTATTACATGAATGAGAGAGAAAGACTTTTCATACATAACCTTGCTTTAAGTACACAAGGCAAGGTTTTCATTCACTTCTGCATGTATATCTTTTTTTTTGTAATGATTTGTAACTGTGCTGGTTTGGGATGTTGTGAATAAATGCTTGTATTTGTATTCTACCGTAACTGAGCTTGAGTGGGATTTAATGTTTCTGAAAAGCATGACATCGCTCACCTAAAAAAATCTGTATACTGGGTTACCTTAGTAAAACCCTGCCTCCTTACTACATACTCCTATACTCAGAGGATAAGAGAACAGGCTACATTTCAGTCACACCAGTCAGACGAAGGGTTCGCACCACAGACATCGGGAGAGAGTCATGATTAAATGTGAGGTTTGCAGGGAAAATGTCAGTATCATTATTGGTTTCCACTGCATTAAAGGCTGAGAGAATCTTTTGAAAAACAGAACAAAGCCACATGCTCCACAAGCTGCTCAGTAACTTTGGATTGAAGACTATACAGGAGATAAGGCATAAACATTTCATGAACCAGTAAGCCTACAATATCATCTCCCAGTGCAGCAGGCTCTTCCCAGCAGCTTTACAATGCGTTGCTCTTTCTTCCCCCAGGGGTTTTCTCCTTTTTGAAGAGTGGAATGATACGAATTCCAAAGGCAGGAGATTTTGTAAAGGGAGGAGATAAGATGTTTAATTCAAAACCAAAATGGGAAAAATCACTGTATTTAGCTGAGATTTAGACTTCATATTTATCTGTATTATGAGCGTCCATAATCTGGAATTGCTCTTCCATCATCTTACCCTGTCTTTAGCTCTGTACCTCTCTGAAAGTGTAGGCTTTAGTGTAGGTCTCTGATGCTCAGAAACAAAAAGAAAAGGCTTTATCTTTAACGCTTCTGTGTTCCACAACCGTCTATAAAAGCAAAGTAATCATTATTTAAGTTAATGTTCTGTCTCCAGGTATATATTGGTTATTGTATTTTTAATTATTGTTATTGCACATTGCTTGCAAGATCCTGCCAAGATTATATTTGCTTATCATAACAGTAGAGTGAAAAAACACAGTAAGGGCCGTTGTGCTGAAGAAAAACTAGCCTAGGTGGACAAGCCAAGGTAAGAGACAGACGGATGCAAAGACAGATGAAATTGCTTGCTCAAATCTGCAAAGCTTATCTGTGATGGTGGCTGCAGAGAACCTGGGTCTTACTGAAACAAAACTGTCAGATCTAACAGTCTGTCAAGCTTTGAAAAAGTTTGGTCACGCATCTGCAATCCACAGTTATTCTCACCCAAATTTCACAAATCAAAGTCCTACACAAAAGCTATCTGGGGAAGAATTAAAACCAGGAAACAACCCATGTTTATCTGTTTTCCTTGTTTTATTAAACTGCTTCTCCATTCCTCACTAGTTCCCTTCAGCCTAGTGATACCTGTCCTCAGATCTTGAAAAACTGTAATACTCTGTACAGAAATGAGCTTACAGACAGAATCATCTGTGAATCAGATGACTCCCTATAAGCAGATTGTCCCTGAGGGACATGGTCAGTAGTGAAGAGAAAGCATCATGCGTTACATCATCCCTAAGTGTTGGTTGATGCCTCAAATCAGAAGGAAGGCACCGTGGCACATTCTGGCTAAAGGGTAATAAGAAACTGGAGCAAATCTGTGTGGGTAGGGAACATGAGTCACTCTTCATAAATATAGAAAAGTTAACCAAGACAATTGCTAGATTTCCCATATATCAGCTGAAGCTACCTCATCCGAAACATCCAATTTGGAGGTAGAAATCCCGGCACAGTGTTTAGCATACGATGCATATGGCTGAGTACTTTGTATGAACAAAATAATGAAATCAAACAAGGTTCCAAAGAATTGTTTCCCCACTTAATTTTGAGTGCTATGCAATAAGGAGAGAGCAAAGATGCATTTCATCAAAAAGGAGTCAAAACCTAGCATTTTTGTCGTAGTGTATGGCTTGCACATCTACGAAAATGGAGGAGTAAATCAATAATAGAATAGCTCGCTCCATTCTTTACACTTTATGAAATGGAAAATACAATATACTGTTCATCCTTATTATGTGAACAACTCTAGGCTGCTAGTGGAGAGCAGTTATTGAGAAATGTGATGGAAATCCTTTCTTAAAATTCCAATACTACTGTTAGAAGAGTGGGGGGAAAGTTAAAGAAATAAATGACAGACAAGACCCATTACAGGTTTAGTCTTTTTAAAAGAAAGTTACCCCACATAAATTGTATACTCTCTCCTGTCTGACACACAACACCCGGTTTTAGTCTTCAAAGCCAATCAACAGAAAAAAAAAAATGTTGTTTTTTTTTTCTGTTAGGTGGATATACATAATCCTAATCTCTTTGTTTTCTTTCTGTAGCCAACATACTACTATTACTGCATCTAGTGGCATCCAGCGGCATCCAGCTGTGGCAGGTTACCAAAGCTCTAGCCAAACCTTCCGGACAAGATTTGGGAACAAATTAGCACTCTGACACTTTCAGTTTAGAAGCTTTTCCAAGATGTTGTTTTGAAGGATGTGATGACTACGCTGAGGCTCACGATCTGCTCTGGTAACATAAGAATTCCTCTTAGATGTGTGATAACAAGTTCAGCCTTCACTACTCTCAGGAGACTAGCTAACAGTGAAATATTGGAAATCCAAAAAGTCACCTCATTAATCAAATTAAAATCAATATAAGATGTGCATATAATGGAGCACGGAAGAGGCAGAGTCGAAGAATGCTCACCTTGTCTCAGTTATTTACACTTCTGTGCTGTTGCCTGTAACATAGTGTGACTGGTACACAAGCAAGCACAGATAACCTTAAGGAAAGACGACCTGTGCCAGCGGGAACATCACGGACTGGCCAAACCTTTTCTTCCTCTGGAAACTCACCCATGATTTAACATATCCCTTTTACGCCAATATAGATTTCTTCTAGAAACAAGTTGTTCTGCAACTTTAAATGAGATAATATTATTCCGCCCCAGGTCCCTCCTTTCCGTCAGTGCTCTGCAACTGTTGCTTCGCAGCGTGTGCTCCCATCTCTTCACTGGAGTTATCCGTATGTGAACATCCCCAGAAAGGCAAACAGTTTCATGGTCTTGTTTACACCCGTAATGTTTTGCTTTTGATGAAGAAGGAGCTGAAAGAATACATTTGTTTTTAACAATGCCACGAGGCACTGCCAGCCTGGCTGTCCCTGCTTGGCCCTGGAAAAATAGCATGAGAACTCGAGCTGCTCTTGCTGACCTGAGGGATGGACATGTATTTTCTGAGACTCTTGGTCCAACCTAGACCCAGAAAATGGGTCAGAATGAAACTCAGTTCTTCCCATCTGAAATGTATCCATAACAATTTAGACTTCTAGATTATTCCTGTCCATTTTCTACACCAAGGACCTTGCTTGCCTGCGGAATTCTGAAATGTTGAAGGGGAAGGATGGAGAGAAAACACTGACTGTAACGGATGGCAGGTAAAGAAGGGACCCCGAGTGATACACCACAGCACAGAATGTTCTGCCCCTCCTGCCTCAAACAAGAAAAGCAAAATCCCTGCCAAATGCAAGGAATTAAATGATGTTAAGGTGAACACCACCCAGGTCCCCCAGCTGTCCTTTCCTTGGATACAAGGGTATTACTCAGCAGAGGACATTTAAATCTTCCTCTAATGCTTTTTTGTTAACCAAGCATACTCCTGGTTCTCATTCATTACATGTATCCCAAAATACCTGCTGGTAGTCACAGTCACTCACAGATGAGCAATATGAGAACAGAATATTGATAACTGTGTCATAAGCAGCTCTTGCCAAAGTACATTTAAATTATTGGATCTAAGAAATTATTTCTTTTCTAATGAGAATCATTAAACATGAGATTGAATTTTAGCAACATCTGAAAAGGCATAACAGACTGTCAGTGGCTTCAAAACCTAAGCAGCAGTTTGAGCAGTTACTGTCTAAGGTGGAAAAAAAAAAATAATGTATGGGAAAAAATTCTTAAAAAAATGTTAAACTAAGTATTTTATACTGAACCAAGCGAATGTATGGAAAAAATATATTGCCTTTGCCTGGGAGAACTTATGATCTAAATAGGTAATAGAAAGGCAAGAAATGGATGATACAAGCAAGAAAACAAAAACAAGTGAAAGGCAACTGTATTTACCATATTCTGTGGACTCTGATCATTCATTATCCAGCCAAAAAATTAAACCCTGTGCATTAAAATAGTATTTAACAACAATGGAAACATGGAAATAGAAAGCCTGGGGGAGAGGGAGCAAAGTCAGTGGCACTCAACAGAAGCTGAATGAAAGAATGGCTGAATACAGCAAAATCTCTAGCTGACTTCTAATACCCTTTCTTGTTCCTTTAGCTGGCAGCTGTAATTTGACCCCCCAAAAAAGACAGAATGTACAATAAATACCAAAAAATAAACTTAACACAGGAATATACTGGATGGGCTACCATCACCTCTGTTTTACTGTATTTTTCTGTTACCCACCTCCAAATATTTTGATGGAAGAGGCAAATATTTTTACAATACAATGCAAACCTTTACAAATAGGTGGGATAGCCCATCTTGATGAAGGTCTTGTTGCAACACTGATAATTACCTGACATAGCAGGTGCACCAAGCTCTAAATACTGTAGTTTGTAACAGCCACATAACTTTTTTGTGTCCTTGCTGCCTCTATAAACAATCATTGTTTGAATCCAAAATCCAAACCCAATCTTTGACACACACAATATTTATCATCTGTGAGGAAGTTTCGCAGTTCAAAAAATAGCAACTCATACATAGAAGATTTCAAGGTTTTGAAAATTTGTAATAAAGAAGCGCAGCTTTTGGCCAGCTACAGAGCCAAGAGGTACAAAATTACCTATCTCATTTACATACCAAGACTTAGAGGGTCACAAAAGATGATAACGAGCCTTTCCTGAACAAAGACAGTCACTATAAATTGCATACTTCCATTTTTCACTATTGTGACTACACTGCTTCAAGAATACGGGGAATAATTCTGTCTGGGTTTTACCTTCAATTTTGCACTGAGGTAACAGGAGCCATGACAATGATACAGAGTGATGAACAGATACAAGTTATTTTTCTTAGGAGGAATAGCAGCTATTAATTTTGATACTTAACAATGGAAAATCTTATGCAAATTTGTGTGTATGAACAGTCTTCTAATGGAACAAATTCTGACTAAATCTAGAAGAACTGTCGTATGACGGATTGCAGCTAGAACACAGCCTGAAATCAGATCCAGAGATCTTGGCTGTCATTTTCTCGTACATTAATTAGTACATTGATCTTTCCTTCTGAACCCTTAATGAGGCCCAGCTTCCTTTGCCCACACAGAGGGAGAATCTTTAATATGACTTCATCGTTAACAGAAGTATGAGTTGGTACATTCATTATCCTTAATGTCAGTCATTTCCCCAGAGCAGGAAACTAAGAGAACCACAGCCAAAAGGAATGCCCTCTGGACAGAAGAGACTGGAGACGTGTCGGTCTTTCCTCCAACGGCTGATTTAGGCATGAATTATGAAGACAATACCATTTTGCTACAATAATCATCAGCCATTGTTTTGTGTCATGAGTTACACCTTAGGGAGTCTGTAGGTTTTCTCGTAGGCGTCTGCGTTCCATTAGCAGATGTAACTCCAAAGGGTTCGGGTAATTCCTATGAAAGGTTGAGAAAGCCCAGTCTGAGCAGAAAGGAAAAGAAATGTTAAGTGGAAACCTCACAAGTCCCTGCTGTCTGTCAAGGAAGTAAATTTGTTTCATGAATCCTCTGTTTGAAGATTAAAAGTGATGGGCAATATTCTCCTGCTACATCAGTACTGCAATTTTAAATGTCTGCAATGGCAAATGACATAAAAAGGATTAGTTTGCAATGCTATGAAGCACTGCTGTCCTACCAGGTCTCTGAGTTCCCCTACCACTGTCCTAAATAACCACCTCTCTGCCATCTAGTGCCAGCATGCCTTCCCTGGACCTGGTCTTCCATCCAACACCCACTGAGCCCTTTCTCCAAAGGTTTCAACAGTTCTATGATATTTGGTGGCACATGAAGGCAAACGAAACGTCAGTGCTGCGAAACATTAAAATGCTGTTACACACTTAGTATCCTGAAAGATGCACCTCAACTTTACACTGGTGATGGTACTGTCCTTCCCGAGTAAAAGAAAGAAAACTAGCAGCCTATACAGGTATTATTAAACTCTCTTCCTCCTAAATTTTCTGTCTTGCAGTGATGCTCGTGCGCTATCCTTGGCATGCCATTGCAGGGTCAGGCAAACTGACTTCACTGTGGCAACTTGCCAGCGTCACGCAGACGGCATGGATTCAAACACAGAGGTAAACTGTGTAAAGCATGGAAACCTACTGTGCATTGCTAATGCGTTAGACTTCCAGGACAGTTTAATCGCATGTTAGATGATGATCTTTAGCAGATAGGGCATAAATTTGTCCAAAGCTAGGTAATTATTAGCTTTAAACAATTTCAAGTAATTGAATATTTATGCAACTCTACCCCTTTTTCCTTTGCATTGAATGAGTCTACTTAATCTATAGCAACTGCGACGACATAGAAATATGAGGAACTTTGCCTACAAACTAGTGACAAACATTCCTGATGTCAGATTGTTTGTCACAAGCTTTTTAGTTTTGATCTATGTGAAGCTTACAACAGTTATTGCTGTCACATCTGAATGGTATAGTATTAAAATTTACAGTAGGAAATGGCTTGAAAACTTAAAAAGAATGAATAAAGGAGACATTACTGAAGTTTTAGGATATGAGCAATTTTACAAACTTGTTTTACATAGATTTGTTTCAGAATTCAGCTAACAATTCAATCCTGAGAGCAATACTCACAGTCATTTCTGAATTGGAACAGAAAAAAATCAGGATCTTGTATACAAAAAAACCTGTTATCTGTAGTAACATTTTTGCATGTCTATTACTAACTTTATCTCAACAATTCATACTGCATTTGATTTATAGTTTCTTCCATATTATTACAGATCCATGGTGTTAGGGCAAAGGTTGGACTCCATGATCCCAGAGGTCTCCTCCAACCAAATCAAGTCTGTGTGATTCTGTGATATGCAGTTAAATGGCCAGGAATTAATGAGATGTTTTGGTACAGAATTTGAGCCCCAAAGATTTGCAATTTAAGATGAAAAGCATCCCTCTAAATGTTAGTGCAGTATAAATTTTTTTGACAGTTTTTTTTTTTATTTTCATTATTTTCATTTTGAACTTATTTGTTACGTTTTGGCACTTTTGAGTGCACTTTATATAGTGAAAACCAGAGTTCTGGTGTTGCAAATTGCTCACTGTGGGTTCACTAGATTTCTATTATAGTATCTAAATATAAAAGAGATTTGGAAATAGTTATTCTCATCTGTATTTTCAGCAGTAACTGTGCTGAAATGCAGGTGACAGCACAGGATGGAGAAGCAGAAAGACCAAGAAATATTAGCAGGAAGCAGGAAAAGAGGAAAAAAGTGGAAAAATTATATAACACTGCAAAGTTATTAAACTTTCCTGTAACATTTATGAACCTTCCTTTGCCTTTTACATCTTCCTTTAGGAGCATTATTAGGTGGCATGAAAGAGGTCATTATTTTACGACTGCTGAGTAAGGAAATGTGAATTCTGTCTCGATTGTTGTTTACCACGTTACGAGAACGTCACTGTTCCTTGAATGCATAATACTTACAAAACCAACTAACCAAAGACAGGAAGGGTATTAAGTCAAGGTTTCTAAAGTTAAGAAATGCAAGGGTAAGGGCTACCACCGCATGTGTCTAACCCCATAACTGAGCGATATTCTTCTCTGGGACCCCTGCCTCATTCAGCACATAGCTGGGTAGTGTTCTGTACATAGACAGCTATTCAGTATTTTGGCTATTTTTTTCCCCACAATGTGCAGGTAATGCATTATTATGCCTTATTTATCATATTTACCCCAAACTGCAGAAATGCTGTTCTAAAGACAGAACTCTTTATCGTCTCACGATCTTTTATGCTGCTTGTAAACGTAGCACTGGGGTGGTTCACAACTCTCACTTGATGCATGAAGAGAAGCATACAGCCAGAAGTTAAAGATAGATGTTTCTATTCATTTAGATACCCAGTCTGAAATGTCTACAGCTTAGTTTCAAGCTATCTAATAAATACTGGAGTGTCACATTTTGAATGTAGAAAGCCAAGATCTTGGCTTCGCTTGTGCTTGCAGAACAGAGGCATAAGAGAATTCAACTTAGCCCATAGCATTTAATGGTCTTACTTAGTGAAAGTACGCTTCAGTGAACAAATACGGTGTGATTCTGTAAACTGTCATACGATGTAACTAGCACACTGTATGCCAACAAGAAAAGCAGTCAAGATTGGTACAATCTTCTGCCAAAATCACCATTTAACTGCATATCACGGAATCACACAGACTTGATTTGGTTGGAGGAGACCTCTGGGATCATTGAGTCCAACCTTTGCCCTAACACCATGGATCTGCAATAATATGGAAGAAACTATAAATCAAATGCAGTATGAATTGCTGAAATAAAGTTAGTAATAGACATGCTACAAGAGCCTCTCGGCCACAGGTGCCAGTTTCCTGCAAAAACTGAGGTCACTACTGCTTCTTCTGTCAGTGCCCACCCCACTAAAGTACAGTTCTGCCTGCAGTGGGTGATACTTCAGGGCAGATATGAGTGGAGATTACCCTCATAGAGTTTTTCCCAGCTTTATTTGTTAATATTAGTAAGAAAGCTCCACGTTTTCTTTATTTCAGTTTCAGACAGCACAACTGGTCTAGCTCAAGCCCTCTGAAAAAAGTATAACCTGTTACAAAAACAAGGAATGGAAAGTTGTAGGCTGAATGTCTTGCATTTCTAAAAGTGGGAAAGAACTGTAATAAAGCTTGTAGATAGATCTAAAAGGATAAATTGCAGGCTGTTTCCAGTTGCATTTTGGAATTGCAATGACATTATTAGTTTACACGTGTGCCACCACAGCGCAAAAGAGGATGGACTTAGAATTGTTCTTCTCCCTCTACCGGAAACTTTCTAAGTTTGAGGATATGAACATATAATTTGTTTTCATACTTGGTTTTACTGCATTAAGCAGCTCTGTTATACAGCATTTACATTTAGGCAAATGGTTCTTCTGCAATAAGGTCTCTTAAAAGTTTGATTTGTCCTCATAGCAGTTTATTCTTGGGATTTGGCATTTACATAGATCTGAGATTGTGTCAGAATGAGCTGTTAACAAGATAAGGAGTAAGGTAACCAGAGAGATTCCAGCATCAGCTTTGTGAACGTTATCTACCCAGGGGTTTTGGTAGTGAAGACGCAAAAATTTAGGTTGGCTGTTAGCATGCATGGTATGGCCATTGCTGTGCAGCCCCAGGTTGGGCTAGCACTACCTCTTACTCTGTACCCTGTGTTGAATTTAGATTAAAACTTTTATCCTCCATGCAGGATGAAACTGCAATCCCCACTGTAAGTACATAGCCTGTCTGTTGAGAGGCTCTCAGATTTTCTAAATCTCAAGTGCAGTTCACCTTAATGTTTGATTACAAAAAAATGAAAGCTGTCCTTATTCCACAAGACTGTTTATACGGCTGAAGTAGGAGACAAGATAGCTGTAACTGCAGTCGTGCACAGGAGGGATAGCAGCTACAAACTGGCTTTATGACAGTTACAGTTTGAACTATATTAATGATGCAATCAGTTTATGGCACAATATTTGCAACATTTCACAGAATCGGTTTGGTTGGAAGAGACCTCTGGGGTCATCGAGTCCAACCTATGCCCTAACACCACCATGTCAACTAGACCATGGCACTAAGTGCCATGGGACCTTTTGGGACCTTAAATGTAACACAATACAAAACCAGACAAATACAATTCACTTGATCAGACAAGTGAAGTAGCAGAGGCCTTTTTGTTCATAGGCTGAATTTTTATTTTTGTCAAAAATCAGAGAACAGCAGTCTAACGCATGCAGGTCAAATGATGTTACCTCAAAGTAGTAGATTCACATTTTGTAACAAGTCCCATGCCATTTCATGTTTATCATCTGCACCTGGCAGCCTCTGAATTTAGAAGACAGACCTGTCTACACTTGAATTATGGGTGTGAATATACAGAATAGGATTTGTAGATTGAATCTAATCAAACATCCAGACCTGGTATATTCTAGAATTGCATCTCAAATAGATCAACATTTTCTTCCACCCATCTTTTTATGCTACTAGCATGGAAGATAAATGTCATTTAAAATCAGCAGAACTGAGGCATGTTTAGACTTCTTCACTGATGTATTGTATCTGCTTCTCATATTTTCAAGTTTTAGCCATTACATCTGATTAGAAAAACATAGCCTCACTGATAAATAGGC
This sequence comes from Cariama cristata, assembly GCF_000690535.1. NCBI lineage: Eukaryota > Metazoa > Chordata > Aves > Cariamiformes > Cariamidae > Cariama > Cariama cristata. The sequence goes on along the minus strand of NW_009624708.1, from coordinate 27,341 downwards.
TTAAAAAGCTAATCAAAGATATTAAGAAAATAGTTCGGCTTCCCATATTTATTACTTATCTTCCCATGGAGTGTAGAAAGAATTCTTTCACTTTTAAAATATAAGAAACAAATCTCTGAAATTATCTTTGCCTTTAGCTGAGGAAAATGCTCCTTTCCCTAGAACTTCGCAAATCAGTGACCTGGTCAGCATCCATTTTGCTCATAAAGGAATGTTTAGAGAATTTAATGATAACCCTTTTAGGGGGACTGAAAGCATCAGAAAGTGCATTTCTTTGTACTACAGAGGATGGTTGCAGTTGTGCTACCAAACTTTAGAGTATTTGAACTGCTCACAGAGAACTTGAACTACTTACTGTGAAACTGGCTTTTAGTATGCACCTTTACTCAGCAGTTTTATCCAACTTCAGTTTTCCTTTGATTTGCTGAATGTATCCAACCTGCATTATTTTTTAAAGGTTTGTTGATGAGTTTTCAAATTCCAGTCCAATTCATTTCTTGCCTTAGCATTTACAGAGTTTCACATCTAACTGTACGTCTGTCTCACTATGTGTTGCTTGAAGACTAATTTTCAAGATTAAGACTGAAAAGGACTATTATAGTCATCTGGTTTTACCTCCTGCATAAGATTCAGCCCATTGCTTTAGTCCCACCACTTCAACCAGTGAAAACCCCTCTATACGTGTTTCTAGAACCTGACTTCAATAGATAAAGATTTAATAAAATGACAAAGTTTCTTCTTAGTTTCAATTAAACCAGCCTTTAATGAACAAATATCATAATGGTTAAACCAATTGAATTATTCAAGCTAAAAATAATACCTATTCTAACATAAATTTCTGAAAGTAATGTAAGTTGCAAAAACTCACACTGAAGAGCCATTATTGCATGAAACAGTCTTAAGTCTTTGTGTTTTTCTTCACCGTTTTTGAGTCTTTGGACAACTTTAGATCGGGTAGTCAAGGTATATTTTTAGAGCGTCAGATCTGTTTAGTTTGGATTGCAGAGATTTTCCTTCTCTACAGGTTTTCCTGGTACCTTCATTGCCTGGTAGCCACACAATATTTTTACAGCTTTGTTAAATAATCCTTCTGACAGTGCTAATGGTTATTTCCCAACACACAATAGTATCCAAAATACACCTGTGACAACAAATCCACAATCTTTTATGTTTCCAAAATAACTATCACATATGGTGCATCAAAGAAAAGTCAATTTTACTGTTTTGTCTTATTGGTTAGAAGCCATAGAGTGATTCGGTTCAAGGAGAAAGGGTGAAGGTAAGGACAAAGACAAGACCCAGCATATTCTATGTCACTGAGCTCCAGCCACACAGACATTCCCAGGGCAAAGTTAAAACCCTTGCTGGTAGGGTTACATACGCTGCTGCTGCGCTCAGAAGACGATGCCTCTGTATTGAGAGATGGGACTCTGAACTAGCACTGTAAGACTGAAACACTAATGGGAGATGTTGGCAAAAGAGGAAGACTTGGTTTTCTACCTGTAACACATTTTATTTTAAAATGGTGAATTAATGTCTTCTGGAAAGTAACAGACCCGTGTACAAACTTCTGTTCATTCTTTCACCTGTCCCACACACCTGATATACGTAGTTTCACCAGACTGAAATGGCTTGGTGATTCAGCAGTCTCGTGCATGGCATGCAATGCTTTAAATCTTCTTTAGAAGCTTTAGAAGAAGAGAGCGGTGGGGGGAAGCTGCTTTAAGATTTAGTTTTTATTTCTCATTATCCTACTCTGATTTGATTGGTAATAAGTTCAATTATATTTTCCCGAAGTGGAGTCTGTTTTGCCCGTGATGGTAACTGTTGAGTGATCTCTCCCTGTCCTTATCTCAACCCACGAACCTCTCTCTGTCCAGCTGAGAAGGGCAGTGATAGAGCAGTTTTGGTGGGCACCTGACCTCCAGCCAGGGCCAACCCACCGTGTTCTTGTTAAAGAAGGCAAGAAAGAGGGACTGTCAGAAAACTCAGACATAGCAAAAGTCATATTAGATAACGCTACATAATAGAAAGGATGAGAACTTTAAATTATCTATTGTGAATATCCACGCAAATTTTATCTTACCGGTAGGTAGTAATTATCCAAGTTGTTCTTCCTCATTATAGAATTACCAAATCTTGCAACCAGCTGAAGTCACTGGTGACCATTTCAAACCAAGCATGAAAATACAAGCCTGTACTGACAAAAGGCTGGTAGGCTATCCCAGTGCATTTGCAGCTGCTCTATAATTATTAAAATATTGCAAGCCCAAATATTCTAAAAAGAACAAAATCTTGCCAGACTAGTACCTAAACCCACGCAACTGATTTAAAAATTGTTAAAACATGGGAAGTGTGGATACCTTTTCACTGCATTCTGGGTTTTGAGTGAGCTGCAGAGGGAAAAATGACTCTGCAAAGGTTGCAGTCAAGTGACATGGATAGCTGCTAATTTAAGGGAAAAAAACCCACCAGTATGTGAAGGGTCACAGTAGAGGATTGAGACTTTGAAACTTTAACAAGAATTGTGAATATTACAAGTGACTTCTATTCCCTCTTTGGCACAACAATGCCACAAACCCTAGCTTACTGCTGCTGTTGTCACTGGACTCTTTCTCCAGCGGAGGAATTGTGTTTGCCAAGAAAAAGCCTTTTTGCCCATAGTGTTGCATTTTGAAGCATCAGTTATAGCTGCCAGGAAAGTAGTAAGATTAGAGGGAACTGGACATCTGCAGATGTTTCTGGTGACATTATGCAGATCCAAAGACTGTACTGTGTAATATTTACTTTTTAAAAAAACATACCCCAGACGCCAAGATATGCTTATCCTCTGTATACAGTACATCACTCAAAAGGCATTTAGTATAATTATTAAGTTCCATAAACAAATATGAGACTAATCGGTACCTCTACTTGCTAAAGAAAAGTTTAAATCTGAACCCCTTGATTTCACCTTCTCTGGTAGCAGTGCTAGTGCTTTTTACCTGATCTTATCAAATTTTGCAGTAGACATGCATATGTATGCAACTGATGGAGGTCTGAGAGAACATTATAGAAAATAAGAGCAGTATGGGTCACTCATTACCAAGATAATACTAACAAGATTAAAATATTTAATTGTCATGCTTTGGAACACAGGAAAAAAAAAAAAAAGGCTCTTTAGTTGTAGAAGACCACCTTGTGGCTTTTTCCCACATGTCCCTTCTCCTCATCAGCCCTAGCTGCCAAATGCCTGCCTTCTGCAAGCTTGGGGATAGCCAGCAAAATCCCCAGTGAAGGCTACTACGCAGGTGCTCAAATGCATGAGAACGCTACGACACATTTAAGCATTAGAAAAAGATATCTATACACACACACGAAAACTTGTTACATGTTATCTCTGTAATTACACATTACCTCCACTGTGTTATGTTGCCGCTGCATGTCAACATTCATTAACACAGAAGAACAAAGATTTTAGTGAGATTTATGAAGTTCTGGCTGGAACAGAGCCCACTATCCCCAGTGCAGGAGCGGCTTCCACCTCACAAGAAAGTAAAGGACGGTACAGTGGAAGGGGCATTCCCTTGGAGCAAGGAATGTAGCTTCACTGGAGCCCATGGAGTTGCCAGATGCACAGTCAAATGTTGGTATTAGCAAAAAAGTCAGGTTGAAGGAGATGGAGGCTGGAGGTGGTGTGCTCTTCCCTGTGCCGGGTGATTCATCCTGCAAAAAGCAGTTGTTCCATCGGACCCTAGAGTTGGAACTTGGTGCAATATTGTCAGGGCATGAAGTTGCATTGCAAGTCAGGGATTTTTCCATTGGCTTGGCTTTCCGCAGGATGTTTTGGTTTTCATTGCACATCTGGAAGAGCCAGCCAGTGCTGGGGCAAGTGAGAGGCAGAAGCAAGTTAGCTTAGGAGAAGGAACAACGGCTGCATCAGGGGAAGGTTGCCGTCCTCTAAGCAGCTGATCCTGTGGGAAACATGTCCTACCAGGCAAAGCAAATTGCATTTGGCCTTTGGGTGAGATGTAAAAGCATGACCCTACCCACCTATCCCCAGTAAAAAGCATAGTTCTTTATCTAGCGGGGTTAAAGAAGGGGCTTAAGCAAGCGTGACGCATCTTTACACAGAAGATGTGAGTGAAGAACTTCTCCAGAAAGTGCTGTATACAGCTGGCACAGAATGACCGATTCCTATCCCCTGGCCTGTGGCAAAGTAGAGAGGGATCTGGTGAGACCTCTGTGGCCACGGGGACCTGCTCCCTGGGAGAGCTCTCTCATTGCATGGATGTAGATGCATGGAAAAAGCACGGCTCTACACCATGTACTTCTGGTGTTTCTGCAAAACAGAAATGTGGATGAACCACGGGCACCAAACGTATCTGGTGCTTCAGGCTTTTTTACCATATGAGCCTGCTTGCTTAGGCTACTGTGAGCTTCCGATTCAGGAGTTTAGCACCAGGCTGCCGGTGTACCCAAAAGATGGATTTCAGATTCTAAAAAGATCATGCTTTGGATTTATAATAGTCATACCTCTTTTTACCAAACATGCTCTCAGCTCTAAGGACTGTATACGTCTAGTATACAAACTGTAATCTCTCTCTTTTCTCTGAGAAATCATCCCCCTAACTTGTTAAGCCGGTATTTCTGCACCATTATTCTACCTGGGACCACAGATCTTGGCCGTCTCCTGATGGGTATCCTGTCATTGCAAGTGCCTCTTCCTCCTCCGTTTAAGAGGCTGAGGCGAGTCAGGTAACAGAATACCACCTGAAGGCTGTGGCTTTATTGTGGTTTTCTCCAAGTAATTGAATCAAGAAAAAAAAATGTTCCTTCTGTTTCCCAACCTTACCAATGTGGTTAAGTGTCCACTTGCATCTCCAAAAGCAAAATCTGCTCAGATAACTTATAAAATAATATGTGAGGTAAGGGTGTAAGAGCAATTGCTCATGATGTACAGCCACTCAGCCAAGACAGAAATTTTCCAAAGCTTTTTTATTATTACCCTTTGGATACTCTGACCTAGCAGGATGTAACAAGAGAATTAAACTGAGCAGACTGCCACACATACCTGCTAATTACCTGCTAATTTAACTCCCTCCAGTATCAGTCTATGAGCAGGATACAGGTTCAAGTAATTAGGCATATGAGACCTTTAAAACTTCATTAACTGCTTCATTTTCTAACTGCTCTGCATTAGCTGAATGATTTCTGAACCCTTTGAATTTGTTTCTAGTTTGTTAGGCCAATGCTGGTGAAGAGGTGCTCCGAGGCTTCCTTTCTGTAGGCAGGAGGAACCTCGTATTAACATCACATTCCTAGCTCAGTTTAAGAAGAGGGATGCTGAGCTTTACAGAGGAACAGCACAAAATAATTCTACATCGTAGAAATATAAACCAAGAGGTCAAGCAGGTTTCCTTCAACTCAGGGAACCGTAGGCTGATCTACGTACGAGCACAGACCGAAAAAAAAACCTCGCTTTCATACAAAATTAGGAAAGGGTCATGGCCAGCAATACTGCCTCTCTGCTACTCATTGAGCCACCTGCCTATTTATGATACTGCTGATTCTGCCAAGAACCGTCCCCTAATTCCACAGAAATCAAGGACAATTTTAATAGGCTTTATAGATCATTACACAGCCTGGACTTTTATCTTTGCTGGGGGAGCTGTGCAACTCAAGACAGCTATACTGTGACTATACAGCTGCAGTCATTTCCCTTCCCAGAGAGGGAAACTTTATCTAGCTCCAAGAGAAATTATGTCCCTTGAAGATAACTGTTGATAGTACTAAGAAACACCTGTTGAACAAAGTGGGGAGATCCTAATCAAAAAAGATGCGGAGAGGTACTTCAAGGATACCAGAGATGCCTTCACCAAGCAGGGAGAGAAGCAAACTAGCGTTAGGAGGTCCGTGCCGACACTCAGACCTGGTTCAGTATTTCTCATTTTGGGTACCAAAGTATCTGTTCTTTTAACCTGATAGAAAATTGCTTATAATGTCTGGGTGTCATCTTCAACAGCATAGCAATATCCTATATGTTCCAGGCACAGTGTAATTTTCTTCCTTATGCAAACTGCCAATTCCTTGCAACAGACTGTAGTATCATCAGCTTTCTTATGCCCCAAATACCTTCTCTCTCTTTTGGCATTTATACTACCATGCTACTTCAAGTTGGCATTCCAACTCCAGATAAATACTACTCAGGTTCAAAAATCTAGAAATAGCATATTATTTTACTATTTACTTATCTGCTTTTATTTTATCTTTTATTTCTATGTCCTTTTATTTTAACTTTTACTGAAATAGGTTTGTGGCTCTATTAATCAATAAGCACAGAAGACCTCCCCCACTTAAAGAAATGCTAAATTCAGCAATGCATCAATATGATTTCTTTTCTTAAACTGGTGCATGGGTACATTTTCCATCTTGAAGCAAAGACTCCAGTTTAGCTGTTGCACTAACAGTGACCCCAGATCATGTCACTACATAAAGGGAGCCTGAACAATGAAGCCAGGCTAACTCCAACCTTGAAAATGCAGCTCTAATTTATAGTAAAATCAGATTTACACTCTTCCTACCTTTATTCTAACATCAGTTAGAACTCACCTCATCCAAACATAGCCCAACCATGCTAGTAGCCATGCTTCACCCAGTCCTGTCTTCCCAGGTATCCAGCTCTGGTGTGACTACTCCCAATTTCAAGACCTCACCCTTCTCCCAGGTGAATATAATTGAAGTTTACTACTACTTCCCCACAACCCTCCACACCTCTTTATTAAATCTCTCCTCGTTTAGGTTGGTTGGTTGGTTGGTTGGTTGGTTGTGCTGGGGAACACCCCAGCGCTGATCTCCTCAGGCTGGTTTGGCAGAAGAAAAGAGGCAGAGGTGGCCAGGAAGGTCTGGAGGCTCCTTGCTTTCCAAAGCCCACCACCTCCTCATTAGCTTTCCACAGCAATCCCATTGCACTGCTGAGGCATCCTCAACTTTTCCCTCTATCTGGCGCTGACTGTCCCTTGCAAAAATATCCTCTTGTTGTCACTGCACTAGTGTCCTTCTTTCCTGCCATACTGCACCTCAGAGTTAAGCTATCACAAAGTAAATCACTCCTCCCGCAATAATACTCCATATCAACAAATTCCTACATGAAAACTTCCATGTTTCCTTGGAAAGGCCAATAAACTCCATAAGGAACCAAAAACATGCTAGGTCCACAATAGCCAAAACACTCCAATGGTTGGTGCAAAATTAGCATGAATGTGTGGTGCAATTTTGTTGGCGTATGTTAAACCAGAATTGGGTCTCTAAGTTTTTAAGCGCATACCTTGCAGATTGACATGTTATTTTATTGACTAATCAGTGCTTTTTTCCCAATAATGTAACTGTACAGCAAATACTTTGTGATGGGGAAAGCTAGAATTGTTGCCTTCGGATTATTGTACAATAAAATGAGAACATAAACAAATTACTTGACATGTAGAAGCAGGGTAAAAAATTAACATCTTGCCAAGGACACTGCTAGGGAAATTTTATACTCATCAGTCCCTAGATTTCTTTCATAACAAAAATCTCGTCTTGTACAACAGGAGGACGGAACTCGAGTCCTGGCTGCAAAGCTCCACCAGATGTGAGACCAGGGAAGAAGGGGTGAGACTGAGCATTGACTGGGACAGTGGTGACACCTAAACTAGTGAAACACTGGTGGGAGTGAAAAAACCAACCATGAATCTAAGCATCTCTACTTACAAGGTTGCTGATTTTGAAGAGCTGTATTAAGCGTGAAAGAAAAGAAATCTGGATAGTAGGACAAGGATAACAGTCACCATATGCACAGGGTAGGAGAGGAAACCAGGGGCTGGCTGTCCCTGCTGAGGCACCTTGGTGTGTCCTTCTGAGAGGCTACCATGTTTCCCACCCAAACCACATCACAGTTCTTGCCGACACCTTGCTGATACATCTGCTCTGCCTCAGCTTTTCTCACTTGAACCCTGTCGCTGCCCCTTCAGAGGCATCTTGGTGCTTCCACCCAAACCCTGGTGCTGTGTTGCCCCAGTGTTTTCCAGAATCACCGAATCAGAGAGTGGTGGGGGTTGGCAGGGACCTATGGAGATCATCCAATCTAACTCCCCTGCCAAAGCAGGGTCACCTACACCAAGTTGCACAGGATC
>NW_009624708.1:18081-18805 GCF_000690535.1 Cariama cristata | reverse complement strand
CGCCAGTGGTGGCCGCCCCAGGGCACAGGAGAGGGGGAGGAGAACCTTCCTTGACCTGCTGGCCACACTCTTCCTCATGCACCCCCAGGTACCATTGGCCTTCTTGGCCATGAAGGCACATTGCTTCCTCATTGTCAACTTCTTGTCCCCCAGGACTCCCAGGTCCTTCTCTGGCGGGCTGCTCTCCAGCAGATCAACCCCCAGCCTGTACTGGTGCATGGGGTGAGTCCTCCCTTGACACAGGACCCTACACTTGCCCTTGTTGAACTTCACCAGGTTCCTCTCTGCCCAACTCTCCAACCTGTCCAGGTCTTGCTGAATGGCAGTGCAGCCATCTGGTGTATCAGCTGCTCCTCTCAGGTTTCTTGCTGAGGGTACACTCCGTCCCTTCATCTAGGTCGTTGATGAATAGGTTAAACAGGACCAGACCCAGAACTGACCCCTGGGGAACACCACGGAACACTGTTTCCCACCCTAAGCCACAGGGTCAATTCAGGGCTGGCCCCTAGCCCACGCGGGCAGCCCGGGGCATGCTCCTGCCCCTCAGCAGCCTTGGGATGTCTCCCACCTCAGGCCCAACCCAGCTGTGCCAGCATAGGACCCTGCGGGAGGAAGTAGTCCCCATCACGGGCCTGAAGAGCGCTGGCCCCACACCTCACCCCCTCCCTACAAGCCATCCCCGATGGGGATCCCTACAGCCCATGGTCCTGCTTGTGGAGCTCCA
>NW_009624708.1:8817-18051 GCF_000690535.1 Cariama cristata | reverse complement strand
AGCCTGTCCGTGACCAGAGCAGGCCTCAGTGCCGGGGCACCCTCTCTCAGTGACACTCCTGGGCACCCGTCTGTGCCACCGACATCTTGCTACTTTCTCGAAAGTAAGGTAGTTTTTTGTTGGAATCATGTTATTTAATTGTAAATACAAAGGACAGAACATTTATTTATTCTTATTTTATTCTTATTTCTTCATTTATTCTGCACTGGAGCTGAAATAAGTGAATTCTACATGCCAGAAAAGACCCTTCAAGCCAGGTACCCAATCTACCTGCAGCATGGGTCAGGGTCAGCTCTTGTGGTAAGAAAATGTGAAATTTTTATACGTTTGATTTAGGTCTCTCCTATTCCTTGCCTGTACCTCTTCCAAGTGTGAAGTCACTAGAGTTCAAAGAGCCTTGTAGTGACCTGAGATCTTCCTCTCATCTCCCAAGCAGCTATAAAAATGACACCATTCTGAGAGGTGATCAGGTTTATTTTTAACATGGAAAACCAGCAAGCATTTCCTCCTTCTCAGAAGCGTCTGAGCCATCTGGGCTAGGATTTCCCTCCCCCAAATCTCTATGCTTGAGACAGATGCTTGAGTGGAGTTTAGCTTAAATAATTGCTGTTCAACAAAAGCATACACTATTGGGGGAAAAAAAAAAACAACAAAGCTCTTGTAATGTCTGATAATTTTGGTAAAGGGTGATAATACTAGGCCAGCACTTAAGCACTTTATGAATAGATGACATTGTCTCTCTTTGTATGGCCTGATGGCTAAGAGGCAGAGAGATGAGGGAGAGCATAGGACAAGAAGTAGTAAGTGTCCTTGTGGAGAAAATCAACCGGAGATCAGGCAAGTTCTAGTCCCTGGGTACATATTTTTGCCATGTTTGGAAGAGAGAGATAATGGTGGGCAACACTTCACTGTTTGTTGAAGTGTTTCATTCACCGTTTGTTGAAGTGTTTCATTCTCTCCTCCTCAAGCTTCGTTACACTTTTTCTTCCATTCTGCAGTCTGATATAAAGGCTACATTGCTGAATTGCCGTCTCCCGTTCACCAAAGGAAACCATAGAAGCTAGTCTAAATCACCCATTATTGCCTCTAGAGGTAATGACTCGAGCCCACCAAAAGCATACATGTAGTAACATTTGGCATGTGAAATGCCACCGGCTCTATCGCATTTCCTCTGAGTTTCTGCCATTTTCATTGTTCATGTTTCATCGGCTGATCTACACCACTGTAGTGTTGAAACTGGACCATTTCCCTGATATTTGGCTTTGTTTCTTCATTATATCATTGCCAACAGAATGCCTCCTGCTCTTGCTCTTATCTACCACGAATGACGGCGATGAAATGATGTGTGCAATTTCTAAGCACACTACAGAAGGGAACTGGACGTAGGCACTAGCCCTTAACTTAGCTCTCTTGTTTTGTTACCTTCCTAGGTGTAACTAGCATACACAGAAAATTAAAACAGATTTTCAGTGAGGCTATGAAGAAGTATTCCTATCAACCACTCTAACAGAAGAAAAGAATGATGTTTCACTAAAGGCTAGTTAACGTGAAGCATCATCAGCGGCCACTCTAACACATTTTGACTGGTGAAGGTCTCAGCAGAAAACTTCATCGTAGATATGCGCACAAGCACAAATCTGTGCATGTGTAACACAATTGATATTTCTGTGAGCAGTACAGCACCAAACAAGAACAGTGCATATTATTCCTAACAGTAACACAATAATAGTAAGAAGACAAGACAACTTAGATGTTACACTCTGGAAAACAGAGAAAATAGCTATAACCTTGTAAAAGGCCTTGTAATTTTCTGCTACATGCCTCTTTTTGCACTAAGACTGCATTGCCACATGCTTATCTTTGAAAGCTTGAAGATAACCCGAAAATTCCTTCCTGAGGGGTACTGTGCAGGTGGACAAACGCATGAAAACTCTACGATGCATTCAAGCACGAGTGAAAAACAATACATATATGGAAACCGCACGTTGGTACATGCTGTAACTTTTGACGTCTTGCATTTGTTGTGGAATGGTTCCTCCTTGTTACAACTTGTGTTGTGCTACAAGCGTGTTACTGTTAAGGTAGAATCATAAAATCATTATGGTTGGAAAAGACTTCAAAAATCAAGTCCAACTATATACCTGATGCCACCATGCCTGCTAAACCCGCTAAACCCACTAAACCCTGTCTCGAAACGCCACATCTAAACGTTTTTTGAACTCCTCCAGAAGTGGTGAGTCCACCACCTCCCTGGGGAGCCCGTTCCAATGCTTAACGACTCTTACAGTGAGGAAGTTCTTCCTAATATCCAACCTGAACTTCCCCTGGTGCAACTTCAGACCATTTCCTCGTCCTATCGCTAGTTACCAGGGAGAAGAGACCAATCCCCACCTTGCTACACCCTCCTTTCAGGTCATTGTAGAGAGCGATCAGGTCTCCCCTCAGCCTCCTTTTCTCCAGACTAAACACCCCCAGCTCCCTCAGCCGCTCCCCATCAGACTTGTGCTCCAGATCCTTCACCAGCTTTATTGCCCTTCTCTGGACACGCTCCAGCACCTCAATGTCCTTCTTGTAGTGATGGGCCCAGAACTGAACACAGGATTTGAGGTGTGGCCTCACCAGTGCCGAGTACAAAGGGATGATCACTTCTCTAATGGAACTCCCTAATAGAATGACAAAGGAAGGTTTTAGTGAGATGTATGAAGTTCTGCTGGGTTAGACCCCGCTATTCCCAAGACAAGAGCTCTCTTTGTTTGGCTCAACATCATTCTCCTTCTCTGCATCTGTTCTCTTTAGCAATAATAGCCCATCTGGACACACTAACAAAAAAAAACATTCTGGGGCTGCACTGAGGCTGACAGATGAACATGCTATAGCTCCTTCCTGGCCTGAGCGTGCCCTTATTAGTGCCATAAAGAAAAACCCACCAAAGTGTAGGGCTACTGTATGTTTGTGCTCATCCATACCTAAACACTCACGCTGACATGGCACAGGGTTAGCATGTGACTCAAAAATAATTGTGGGCCCACCAGTTTGGATATAAATTTCACTCTCTGGTGCATGTTCTTCTTGACTGTATAATACTTTTATGTCCTCTTTAAATAACAAAGGAACTTGGGGGCTTTTACAGGTTAGAAAACACTAGAATATCAGAAACTTTTCTACTGACTGATAGTAATACCATCCTTCCAATGTCCATGGACTATCAGATTTTCCAGGCGCAAGAAATAGTGCAGTTGTACTGCACATGGGATTTATAGAGAAGCAGTGCAGGGACTATGGCAGCAGTAGGAGCAATAATGGGAAGTTCATATTGTACCAATTCTTTTATTCTCCATTACTGAAGGAGACATACTAAGAGACATTCTGTTTATGTCACCCTGTGAATGAGGATAATTTTGCAGCCAGAAGGAAGAATTTGCCCTTTCATTAGGAACAGGCCAAAAGTTCTCAGATGAAAGACTTCTGCATAAGAAAATAGTGCTCTACTACATAAGCCATATCGGAGTTGTTGACTATGGCTGCAGAGTACCCAGAAATATTCAGTGTACGAACCTTCAACATAGCCAGGGGAGATTTGCTTTCATTAGGTAAAATTCTGTCTTTCCTGGAAGTAAAATAGATATATGAAGCACGTGCTGCAAATAAACTGTCTTGGAAACATTCTAGGCAAATCACTGGAAAATGATTTTTTATTGGAAGAGAAATCAGTCATCATCATTTTGATGTCTTTATCATGTCTTTATCTCTGGTACCTGCACATGACTATTCTGCAGAATAAGCCTGCCTGCATGTGCCGTGTCAGATGCTGAATATTTCCCCTGCCTATTTGATGTTTCCCCTCTGACATGATACAGACCTGGGCCTTGGTTCACTTTCTGTGACACCCGTGGAGCTAGATAAGAGCCTTACAAGCCTCACTTGCAACTAGTATACGTTATTTTAAACAATGTAAAAATAATCTTCATCGTAGCTTAAATGATTTTTGTAAGGCAGCAAACACTTGATAACTTGAATAAAATTATGTGGGCTGTCTTCATGGCACTTTTAATAGAGCTTTCCCTCCAAAGAAATACTTCGTGTTTTATGTTCTAGTACAAGCAGTAGAGTCACATTAAACAGAGAACATGTTGTTCTTCTCTGTGATGATACACGCTGGAAATGGATGTTTGCCTTTGTGCTCAGAGAACATGTGAATTCACTTGATTTCTTTCAAACAAAGCCCAGTATGTGGAAAAAGCTTGGCATCTTTGCTTGGAAACGGGCTAAATTGTAATTGCAACCTTTACTCGGCCTTGCACCATGGTGCCAACACGCTAAACAAATAGAAATATTGTATAGCAAAAGACACATAAGAAGAATAAGATAAACAGTTTGGCATTATAAATGATAGCACTTACTGTGCACTTGGCAAATAAGAGGGGTAACGGCCTTGCCGTCAGCAGACCTGCCGGGCCCTGCCCCGCTCCGTATCTGCGGATACCTGCACCGTGCGCTGACCCTGGCAGCTGAGGAGAAAGCATCCAGCAGTGCTCTCGTGGAGATGGTGCACAGCAATCGAGCTGGTCTGCAAGGCTTCTCCAAGCAGAGTTGGGCTGAACTTACCATTTCAATTAAGTCTTTTTCTGCAAAAAGTGACACCCATTTCAGCAAAATTTCCCCCCCCCAAAAAAAAACAGACAGAAGAAAAAACAAAGAAATTACAAGTGGTTCTTCATTGAATGAAAGTCTATTTGTTTTATAGAACTTGAGAAATTATAGAAAACCAAATTTCATTACATTCTTACATTAAATCATGACATGTAGCATTGCACAGTGTAATTTTTATGAAAATGTTTGGAACAGCAGTAAGTAATATGGCATGGTATCAAATATTATAATAAAAGTAGCACATCAGGAGTGCAATGCTTGTTTTTAAAATGTTTTTTTTTTTTTTTTTTAGTTAACTATTAGGTGAAAGTATGTCATACTTTTTGTGAGAGAGATATTTTAAAATTTGACTTTGCTTCCATCTACAGAGAAATTGACAATGTGAAAAATTTTCATGAAATCAATCCTTAATTAGAGAGCATTCATGAACAGCTATATAGAAAAGCCAAATTAAGCCCCACAATATTCTGTTAAAAGTATTGTCCTTATCTGAAAGCAAAGAAAAGTAAGACAAGTGAAATCTTATTTTATCAAACAAACGTGAGCAATCCCTGTGATTTCACCTGAAAAACTAGAAGAAATTTGGTGCAAAGAGCTCAGGAAACATGATGTTCCCAGATAATACAGTGACATGACATGTTACTGGCTCACAATTTTATAGTAATTGCATTAATTGATGCTTGCTTTAACAGTAAGAGTTTATTTCTAGCATCAAGTATTATTCTGAAAGAAAAATTCTTCCTGAAGAAAAGACAGTTCACATTTGTATATGAACACAAAAGGCATTCATGGGCTGCTAGTTTGTGTGAAAATGATTATTTCTGTTAGAAATTTTTTTAAAAAATGATGTCAGTGTGAAGAATGGTTTCCATTTTATTATCCTGGGTTTTGTAACATTCTTTTAAATGTCCCCCATCATATATTAATGGATTTCCTTATAATATCTCTGAAGCTAAAGAAAGATTTCCTTTAATGCAAGTCCCATCAGGACTTCAGAGGAAATGTTTTTGTTATAGTCACTTTGAATGAATGTGTAGTCACCTAACGTTGTTGAGAGTTTGAACAAACCCTCTGACTGTTTCCAAAATATTATTTTCAATGAACAAAGGAAAAAAAGAGACAAAGATTTACAACTCTGTGGGGACAAAGCAAGTTGTTGCAGGTATTTCAAGTTATAAACAGGATTAAACTAAGAGCCATAAACCATATGAGATTGCTCCGATTTTGAATGAGAACTGTGCTGTTCCTTATAAAACCTGTTCCTCCACAAAAGCTAATTCCTTTCCTTGAACATCTGTAGAAGACAGTATCATCCCCGCATGCTTTATATCTCAGGGACTTTTCAACTCACACAGTGCGGCAGTTAACCAATTGCATATTAATTAATTGCATACTGTAATGTTTTTTCAAACTGATTTTTTTTAATACAAAAATTGCAAATGTTGAAGAGAAGAGGCAGCTAACGCTATCAGGGAAACAGCTGCTCTATGCACTCTGTTAAGCAGTACATGGTAGGACTTATTTTCTTGCAGATTTGATCTGTAGCAGGTGCAACACATCAGCAGAAATAATGAAAACTTTACCAGGGATGTGACTTAGGGATTACTTTGCGACCTTGGTTTCATGATGACAAGTATACAGAGAAGGAGAAAAAGGACTCAAGATCAAGTAAGTTGGCACTAAGCAGCAAAAAGGGCAAAATTTTGACTTGATGCCCGTGGCCAAGTTTTGGTGCAAGAATGAATGGCTTTGAGCAAAGCTTCTGGTGTTCCTTGTACCACTGAAGCCACTAAAAAGGTTGCCCTAACTTCAGTGCATTAAGGGCCAAAGGCAGAGGGCTCATCTTGACACTCGCGCATCCCCACAGGCAGCCATCAGCAAACCATGAAAACATGGACCATATCAAAGGTCCTGTATCTCTCAGGGTAAGGAAGACTCCTGGTGTAGGAAGTTGCAGAAGATTTTTTTTCCCTGAACACTTCTAAGATGCACTGTACAGTACAATTCACCCAGCATACTCCCACTGCGAAATCTCATGATCTCAAAATAGAGAATGGCATTATCCTTATACTTTTTGTATTCCTTTTATAGAAACATAACAAAAGCTTTTGTCTAGAAACTGTGTTATTCTCTATTAAATTATATGATTCGTAGAATAAATTTATACAGTTTTACTTCAAATGTTCAGAGGTTTTGTTCCAAGAATTTATTGAAAGAACATTTAAGTGATGTCTTGCTAAGATGTGTTACCTGCCGTTTTCCTGCAGTACAATTCCTCCATAAAGTTGCCACACTTCTGAACATTTAAGTGATGTCTTGCTAAGATGTGCTACCTGCCGTTTTCCTGCAGTACGATTCCTCCATAAAGTTGCCACACTTCTATATCATTCCCTTCTAGTCTTCATTTGTATTTGCTTCTTGGTAGAAAGCAAGCAGTGAAAATCCCATCTGTCTTAGAAGGTAATAGCAAAATGTTCACAGCTAAAATACAACAGGAACACTTTTCCAGAAAGAAATGTTTTGTCTGTGTGCGTTGACAATAGCTGTCTTGACTCGCATAGCGCATACACGTTCTTGAAGAATGTTTGAAGAATCTCACGCAGATAAAAAATGAGCCAGGTTTCAAAATGACATAGCCAAAACAGCAGGAGGAAGTACAGCCTGAGACTTGACTTGCTATGTCTTTAGAAGACACGGGCTACCTTAGGCAATACCTTTAGACAGACAAGTCATCTATCTATCTGTCAGACCTGTAACTGTTCACATTGCCTATTGACCTATAGTTAGGCACTTGAGCCAGCTCTGATTTCGAGAGAAAACAAAGCAGGGATGTGGCCCTGGGAATTCTGAAATGAAAACCAGGGTTGACTCAAAAGTGACCAAGCTGCAGAAAAATACATCTGTAACAGTCTTCCTTCAGCACATCATAAAACTAAGATAGATCCAAAATTAATGGCTGAAGAATATGCTGATACCAAACTGATTTGGGGACCTATGCTGACATGCTGTGTTCATGTTGTTTGATGCTGACACTTTACTCCTGTCAGTAAATAAAGATTAAAAAAACCCCATGGGATATATAATTGCATGCTTCATCTTCTGTTTCAAAGGCTTGGAGAATGGTTCAGTGTAGACATAAGCACAGCTTTCATGTGAATTTCTAAACAAGGAAACTGCAGTTTGTTGAAACTAAGCTCCTTTGTATAGTTTTGTCAATTGAACAGTGTCAGTAATCGGTTATTTTCATGAATTTCTAGAAAGAAAACTGGCTAAAAGTCCTGAAAGTTACTTTCTCTTCCATTTAGGCCATTTCACTCTCACGCTTTAAAAGAGAACATCACTACGGGTCCTGCTAGGATTTTCCCCTCCCTCTCCTACTCGCTGGGAATACTTCCACTGGTTCTGAACTACATTTTAGAAAGATTCACAAGGAAAATCAATAGTAGCTGCTCCTCTGTCTGTAGAAGCTAGGCTACTTCTACTTCTGAAGAGACATCATTTTTTTCTCTTTCTTCATACCCCTTTTTTGCACTTCTAGCCAAGGATGACAAGCATTTATGTTATCAGTTAACAAAAGGTCCAAGGTGTGGGCAAAAGTTGTTATGCTAACTACAGATGAAGCCTCTCCCTTTCCCTCGCCCAAGCCCCAGAGAGACCAAATGTTGTACTGTCAAATACAGGAAAACATCTTTGTTCTGCTCCCATGTGTAGCAATGGAACTTCACTAGGAGCCATCAGGTTAGTAGACTAGATATTTTTCAAAATAAATTGAGTCAATATATTATATAAACCACATTTTTCAGTCAGACTAGGGGATGAGATTTGCTCAACAGGCCTTTCTAAACTAAATCATACACAAGCCTTTTCTAGCATTATAGAGATATAAAGAAATGGATAATTGATGAAGAAATGCAGTAGCACTTTTTTTGTGTTCAGGTGGCTATAAAGATAATGATCTTATCTCCTATGAATAACTTGTACAAAACTCCTTCAAAAGTGCTGCACAATTTTTTAATATGTTCAAGGACATTCAACTAAGTAAAATTTTTATCATGCCTTTTTCATGTCTCCGGCAGCTGACTAAAATTTGCAGAAGAACTCTAAAAACTATGGTAACAGGATATATGAGCTTTTTTTTTTGGAGCTCTCTTCTTCCTTTAGTTATACAAAGAAATTTAATAAAATGAATCACTGTATAAAGTGTTGTCTCATTTTGAAAAGCATAGGCAGAAAAGGCCATTTCTGGTATCTTATCTGACCCAGAGCAGAAATCAACTAATATAATGAAAATTTCTTAAATAGTATTGGCTTATCAGGTGGTTACAGAATTGGTCCTTGTGCAGGTCAGTCACATCATGTCCTCTCCATAGGGGGTGAGAATAAAGAGAGGGCTCACTGTGACCAACTTTAAATGCAACAGATAGATCCCTTTCCTTTCCTTTCCTTTCCTTTCCTTTCCTTTCCTTTCCTTTCCTTTCCTTTCCTTTCCTTTCCTTTCCTTTCCTTTCCTTTCCTTTCCTTTCCCCTTTCCTTTTCTTTTTTTTTCTTTCACCTTTTCTTTTCTTTCCTTTTTTTTTACTTTCT
>NW_009624708.1:0-8629 GCF_000690535.1 Cariama cristata | reverse complement strand
CCTTTCCTTTCCTTTCCTTTCCTTTCTCCTCTCATTTCCTTTCCTTTCCTTTCCTTTCTCCTTTTCTTTTCCCTTCCCTTCCCTCCCCTTCCCCTTCCCCTTCCCCTTCCCCTTCCCCTTCCCCTTCCCTTTCCCTTCTTATTCCTCTTCCCCCGGCTCCATAAAAAACCTTTTCATACCAGGCCCGGTAAAACAGTTCCAACTCTACCTCCCAAGCTCCCCCCTGCAGTTCACCAGGGAAATCAAAAGATTCAGAGACCCAGGGCAGAATAATTCCAACAAATCCAAGTACTCTTAGTTGGTATGTATTGACAACAGCTCCCTGCTTGATCAAATCAGCCATTCTGTGTGAGCAGCTCTCTGGGAGCGGGTCTGCTGATTTCTGTCATATGGCACTGAGATGGGAAGGGAAGATGCTTACTTAGATCACTCTGACCCAAGTCCCCACTCTACTCAGTGGGACCACTTACTTGGAGGTCAGGAGAATTTAAACAGAACCAAGATTTTAAAGTACATAGACATTCATAGGTGTAATTAATATTTTCTCAACTGTTCTGTATTTTTCTTAAGTGCCCACTTCAAAGATTAGGAAAGTCAAGTACTTCTTTAGAAGATACCCTTTCCACTTGCCTGGACCTCAAATCACTCCGTACCACTCAAGAGTATCAAGAGCTGTCACACAGACCAGGTATAGCAGGAAGGCAACCACCAGTGTTTCGGTTACAACAGATTCAGAAAATTTAAAGCATCGCAGATCTGTTGCATTTTCAACTCCTTTTGGATTTACCATTGGAATAGACAGGGATTGTTAGGTTTAGTTGCCAGAACCTAAAATCCTACGCTGGACTGCTGGGGGATTTTTTGGTGCTGAGCAACCTGTGCATGCAAACCCTATGAGCCCACCTATGCAAGGAGAAGCAGCTTGCTCCAAAAGAAAATCAACAACAACCTTCCTTTCAGTTCAGTTGTTGTTTAAGTTGAAAAAATGAAGATGAAACTCTCAGAAGAACAAGTGAGTTGCCTTGCCCACATGGTGGTTTAGGAGAAGGCTGACAACAGCTCCTGCTCACGCAGCTTCTCGGAGGAATTAACTCCCTGGTACCACAATTTTCCAAAGTGGACTTGAAACACCAGGTGTGTTAGCATGAACACTGTATTTGAATTTCAAATAAGAAATTCCTTTTTTTCAGTCTGAGGGGATTATATTGATTTTAAAATAAATCCTGTCAGAGGAGAAAAGGCAACCCACTAAGCAGCACACGGGATCAGCATAAGCATATTAATAGTGCAATTATTATAACCCAACAAACAAGACAGAGTGAGCAAAATAATTACCAAGATGAGAACAAGCTGAAATTGGTATTTTGCAGCCACAACTGCTGCTGATATAATTCATGTTCACGAAAAATACTTTCAACTGGAAACTGCAGAGGCAATTTAAATACGACTCCTAAAAAACCTTAAGTCTTTACAACCTGAGACGATGACGCAGTGAGGAGAAATGTCATCAAAATATCACCTTTGGGCCAATTTTACTCTCAGTTGAGTAGGTGAAAGACAAGTGGCCTGGTGGTGCCAGAAGGCAGCACCATCACAAAGAAGAATTAAGGCCAGCGACTTCTGCAAATTGCTATTGAAACCTCTGAACTCTTGAGCAGTATTCACACACCTGCCCACCCAGCTTCACTTGGTGAAGTGTTACCACAACAAACACTGGTGTTAGACATGCACATAGCAATGTTTACACACACACAAATGTTTTGCTTGAATAAAATAGAAAATCCTTAATAACATTTCGTGAATGATTTTCACATTACTGCCAGCAGTGGCGAAACAAGACAGAAGGGAGATGTAAACACTTTTTCATCAGCTTTCTACTCTCTGCAAGGTGAAGGCTGGGGCAAATTGAGCAGTCTTTCAGTTATACTTCCAGATTGAGGAAACCTCACAACTTCTCCTCTTGAAAGCATGAATGGTTATAACTGTAAATCTTGACTTCCAGGGTTTTTTTGTTTCTTCAGCATTACTTTTACCTGGAAAAACATGATTATGCGTTATAGACAAGAGATACACATTGACTAGCTAGGCAAAAAAAGCTAGGTTAAAAATAGCACTTGAAGTTACGAAGTTATGCGTGCATTCCAAATGGAAGTTTGTACTTTTAACAATAAACTGAAGACTATACATGGTTTCTCTTGCCAAGGAAATATCACTGAGTTATACTGCCTTTGATTTCTTTTGTCATGTCTTTATGCTATTGCAGATTTAATGAATATAACTGATGCAACATATATCCTCCCTGATAAAGAGATTTTAAGATGTTTTAAACCACAAAACTCTCACTGTTTAAGGCAGTAGGATTACAAGATTCTCAGATTATTTTTTAATATTTAAGAAAGTTCCAAGAAACCTCCAGGAACTCCACAAGAGCTCTTCATTGTTTTTCAAGTAATCCTGGTGAGAAGAAAATGGAAGAATAAGAATTCAGAAATTGAAGATTCTACTGTAAATTTCAATATGATTCTAATTGGCTTTGGGTGGCCAGCCTGCACAGTTACATGTATGTCTGAAGAAAAAAAACACAAACAGTGAAGACCCTTTACATAAAGTACTATGGGATAAACAGGAAAATGAATTTCATAAATGGCAATTCATGGCAACCCGGCCTTCAAATGCAAACAGCCTCTTAAATTACAGCAGATAGAATTTAAAAATAGCGCTTGCTCTCTCTGTCTCTCTCTGCACCTATGTAATTTATATAAATATTCAAAAAATCTTGCAAAATAACTCATAAAATTGGATAAAGTGCACAAACACAGACAAGTGATTCTATTAGCCAAGTAAAAGAGGTCCATGTGCTGAAGACTTTTGAGTAGTGCTCTTCATAGTTTCCAAGGAAAAAATGTTTATTAGATTTATCAGAACAGCTCAGAGCTAAAAACAAAATTGCAAATATAAAGCCTGATCTCAAATTTTCAACATCTTTCAAATACAACATTTTCAAAACTTTGGAACAAGATTCACTGTCAGTTTTGTGGGTAGTCAGATCATTACTGGCAATACAGTCTCCCCTGGATTTGAATGCACCGAAAGCAGAAAAAGGCCTCGCATGGAAGGAAGTCTCCCTTGTCACATCCACCTCCTCTTTTAATTTAAAGAAATTTCTCCCAGATATTTTTTCAGAAACAAATTATTTTATTTGCCTATTTCTGATGAGAATCCAGCTGCAAGCACAGAAGGCTCCAGCAGTTTCTTAGTGCTAGGAATAAAGCTCATTTCTTGAGCACCTAACATCAGTAGTGTAGAGATATTTTTACCATTTCAGCTCTGCCATATAATTCAGTGCCTTTATGGAGCATTTATGAAGACCATTGCTACTATGTTGACATCCACAAAAAAATCAGTCAATGTGGAATTCAAGAAGCTTGTTTTGTCTGTTAAACCAAAAGTAATAGACTAACAATTCTTTAAATATGTTTTGGAACAAAAAACATGTAATGTATCACAGAAGCAGAAAGTAAAATTATGCTACTACTGATTTGCATATGGATTTGATGAAATCCTAATTCCTTGGATTTAAACAGTGAAGTGTTGACTCTTCAGTGGGCTCTTTCCTCTTTTCTCCAAGAACTGAACAAATATAGCGTGGAAGTAACTTGATAAAGTACTTTGTAGCCAAAGTACTGGACTCAGTAGTTTACAGCTGTTTAAGAAATGGTTTAAAACCTTGGTTGTAGAGGTGACCTAGTTTGTATGAAAATATTTTGTTGATCAAAAGGTTATCAGTGTCGTTCAACATTACTAACTGAATCATGCCAGGGTTGAACGCAGGGCTGCCTCTTCCTACCAGAAAGATTCCCAAGTCCTGCACAATTTTGCATTCTCCAGGGCGAGCTTTCCCTCACTCATTCCTCGGCGCTCTTTGCAAGGCGATGTGCTTAATGTGAAGGGCAACCCCAGGTCACCCATTGCTCTTTTGTGGGACATGCACCAATGGAGCCAAAACAGATAAAGAGAGCAGGAGTACATGTATTTGAAACTTAAGAGACTGTAGCAAAATTTAATCTGACATCTATTAGGAAGTACATAATTACATCACTATTTTGGGGCAGTGTGAAAATGAAAATGTTGTGTACAAACCAAAAGTCACTTATCAGCAAAAATATCAAGTTCCTTGGGATAGCTTAGAAATAAAAAGCCATGTAAAAAAAACAGAAGAAGAAGAAAAGTAAAAAGGAAAAGAAAAAGAAAAAGAAAGAAGAAGAAAAAGAAAAAGAGAAACAGAAACAGAAAAAGAAAAAGAAAAAGAAAAAGAAAAAGAAAAAGAAAAAGAAAAAGAAAAAGAAAAAGAAAAAGAAAAAGAAAAAGAAAAACAGAAAAAGAAAAAAAAAAGAAAAAGAAAAAGAACAGAAGAGCTAAACATGAATTTTCTTGAAGGAAGTTTAACCTGTTTTTTTAGTGCTCCAAACATTTTGCTGGAGGTTTCGTGAAACACCTTCCACATACCTTGGTATAGTTCTGGTAGAGCCAACTGAAAAAACAGAAAGACAATTCTTTTCATATATACATTGACAGCACAGAACTGAGTTCTCACAGTTATAAAAATGGATCATTATTTGGTTTTGATATTTTGTAGTTACCCTCCAGAAATAAATTTTGCTGGTAAATCCAGCAAAAATACTCATCTCGAAGATGTGTCTGCTAATTTTCAGACATCCCATTACAGGAGGCAAGCACACAGAGGAGGGAAGCAGTCTGGAATCTATCCATGTAATACACTCTAATTATAACTTGTGTGTCATCTTTCCAACAGACCGTGTGTTTACAAGGAACTGTCACTGACTTTTGACGTATGTGAGAGCAATTGGCTTGAACAGTGTTTTTAACCTATGGGAACTTGCAAGTGGCTTTTTCTATTTATGCGTTTACTTCTCAGTATGGTGCATACCGTCATTTGCTGTAGAGCTCTAACATGGGTGAGTAATCTAGTTTTCCTTGGTAGTCAGCAGAGTTGACCTCCGGAGGCCATTTTAGAGTACTTAAATCCATCTTTGTCTGTTGTTTACTTATGGAGCTTAGATTCCCTAGAGAAGAAGCATAAACTAGGTCATTTCCGAGCATTAAAAAAATGCTGCATCATTAAAATTTCAATAGTGTATATCGATCTCATAAGTAAGTGCAGATTTTGGTCAGAATTTGCCTGTAATCTTTTTCTGTCAAGGTAAGCAAGTCAGCAAGAGCTTTTAAGCAACTTCACCTGGTCACTGTATTTTTAATGACTAATTCATATAAAATGAATAGAATGAGTGACAGAACATAGCCTTGTACATATGAATGTACTTTATCAGAATACTCCCATTCATATAAATTACTGGGCAGCTCTTTTAAATATGTGTCTTGAAAATGCTTTTCTAACCCATTTTACCTGTTAGATTGACTCATATGAGTAATGAGATGATGTATAAAGAATGGTATCCTTTGCTGCTGTTGATTTTGCTGTTTGTCCAGATCCAAAGGATGCCTATCACAGGTCAGTATTTAAATTCCTTGAGAAGGAAAGTCAACATGATGAGAGAATTTGGAAGAATCATATGAAAGAGAAGCTTGCAAATACTAGACTGGGTACCTGAACTGATCAAATTTTGATTCCCAAGTTTGAATTTTAAAACTACTCACAAAAAGGAAGAATTCCTTTATTAATTAAGAAGAAAATTACATAGGTGATGTCTAGCCTGGTGACCAGTTGCCAAGTAAGGTGAGTACTCTGTGAAATTTTCACTTGGTGATTGAGATTTGGGTAGGACTCTTGGCAAAGCAGCCAGACCTCTGTGGTTATTGGTTCCTCAGATTTATTTTTGAAAGTTTTGGGGGGTTTTTCATGAATTTTATTTTATACTGTCTAGCTTCTTATACTTATTAACATTTTTCTGTCATTGTGCTTAATATGATCGGAAACATTTCCATTTCCTGGACTGAAAAATAAGGGCACGTGCGTGCATGTGTGCGCACACACGCACACACAAACACAGAGAAACAGCTCGCCATCCCCTAAATGCTAGTAAGGAAAATAACCAGAAGTTTCAAAGTTTAGGCAGAGAATCACAGAACTGATTTGACACATCATATTTAGATTCTTTAAGTGTTCTCTAAGATTAAAAGGGTTTTTTTTTAAATCAACATTCTCTGAGAATGGACTAAGCAAAAGCAAATAAAATTGGATATTTTCAAAGAAGCAGTACTTCAACAATAATGATGAAATTCATGCTGCTCCATGACACTGAGGACTGTATCTTATCTTTCCACCATGATTGGCTGCAATACACTGACCTAGAAGGTCCTTTCTAGACCTGAATTTCTTTATATAGCTGACAAAAAAAAATTAATTTGAATATTTTTCAATTCTGTTCATTATTTCTGAGCATCTTTGCAGCATTTGTACGATGGTTGTGAAGGAAAGAGGGAAAATATTCAGCATTTTTAAAAAAATAGACCCACAGCTGCAGCTGATTATTAATTTTCAGAGAAGTAAGCTTATTGCAAGCCGTCATGAATTTGAAGTAAATAATATGTGGGTTTATAGCTATATCTATATTTTACGTAATTAATAAAGTTCAATATGAAAGGCCTTGACTTTTAATAACTCGCTAAATGAATCTAGCAATGCAAGAAGCTAAACATCATTATTTCCCACTGAGATGTATTTATTTCTCTAGCACAGGCTCTTAAATGAATTCAGCAATGATTAATAGGGGGACTCAGGCAAGCACTGCTCAAATCTGTTTTTCTTATGTATTTCCTTCTAAACACCACTCCAATTCTCTAAGATTACTATTATGAAACTGCTTTTATTATGAAAGACTAGAATGGGCTAAGCTAACTATCTGATTATTATTATTTTTTACATGTTAAATAATAGTGTCATCAACTGAATAAGGATGTAAGTCACAAATTATTTATGCAAATGCTTCTTTATTTTTCAAATTTCATTTCACTATTTCTCATTACTCTTAGTAAAGGAGATACCGGGGCAGATCCACTGCCAAGTGTAACGCCCGTTACCCCGAGCAAACCCATTCAGGAGGGATACTCGGGCTAATGAAATGTTAGTGGTAAACAACTGCTGCTGAAGCGACTGACTTCATACTTGTTCACGATAAGCACAGCAACAAAGCCTGTGGCAATTATTCTACTTAGTATAAAACATACCTACGTTTATCCTAAGGGACCTAACTTTGGCCCAAAGTCAACAAATTATTTAACCTGTGATTCAGTCTAATTACTGCTCTAAAAAGATGATTTTCATCCTGCCTTCAGGCGAGAACTGCATTTCGGCTGTGTTATGGGACCAAGTAGCATGGCACAAGGGGAGCCAGTCGGTCGAACCAAACTGTTAATGCTGGGGACCCACAATACACACATTTCCAGCAGTTTTACCCTAACCCCCACTTCAGTCTGGTTGAGGCACTGGATATCCATCAGCCGCCGCAGTACCCGGGAAGTGTTCTGGAGCACGTCATGTCCCCAGCTTGGCTTCAGCTGGAAGGCAGACCCCTGGTTCCCCCTGATTGAGGAGAACCGAGGTACAGGAACGAGAGGATTTGCTTCAAACCCACACTCTTGGTCAAAACTGATATGCTAATGTAGATATAGCCTAAGTGAATCCCTGGGGTTCCTTGCATTCAGCCTTACTTTATGTGTCTTCTACGTCCTTCACTGCTGTCCTTAATAAGAATTTAGGCAAGAATTATCGGGAGTAAATCTCCAAAGCCTAATTTATGCAGACTTAAATCTGTGGCTGAACCATGGCCATAACTTTAGGGCAAATAACCTTATCCAAAGCTACTTGGATACATTACATTCCACTACTACAGGGATTGTTCTTTGCACTTAATTCTTTATTCAGTTTCTTATTTCATTTAAACTCACCGGTTTGCCATTCCAACTGGTCAGCTCCTTGTTGTCATTCAAGGGAATATTAGTCTTTAAAATAAATACAAAAGACAGTCTATTGTGCAGGGACTTTAACAATTCCAAATGGACCTGTACTGCTAATTCTGCTCAAGTTAATGACTTTAAGGTCTGGCGGAGTTGAAACTTCTTTCTTGGTGTGTATATGTGTGAGAGAAACTTAACTCAGCAAATTTGAATCCAGACGCCTCAGAGCAAGATACGGTTGTACAGTATGGCCAGCATGGAAAGAAGGCAATGTTTAGTGCTTTAAAAATACATTTAAATGTAGGAAAAGCCAATCAGTGATTGCCTGCCTTTGCATTTATGGTGAAAAATAACAGACCCTCCCCCATGTTGATTAATGATGAATAATTGAGCAACATCATTTTATCCTTCAAGTATTTTTGTACTGGCCCAAACGTGACAGAGTTCAGTATCATTTAGCTTTGCTTTATCCAAAAATTGAATTCTGTTCTTAGATGAAAATGCACAGAATCAGGAGATGGCCAAAGTAAGACGCATCAATTGTGGGGTATTTCTTAGACTATTAATATTAATTCTAATAACATTTGTGAATAAAAAATTTTTTGAAAGTATTCTTTGCACAGTTTGTGATGAGAATGAATTTTGTAACAGTACTTAGTGTCCTAGTTTAGCTAAAACAGGACTGTTTCTCCTT
>NW_009624707.1:201908-210176 GCF_000690535.1 Cariama cristata | reverse complement strand
AGTGTTCTCAGGACTCAGTCATATTGTAGTGCTTCTACATGAAAGACCTGCCAAATTTCTATAGTTTGTTGAGAACTGTATATTAAAGGAAGCCAATGAAAGTTGCTGGTGAAGGAGCAATTCAATTTCTGCTCATACTAATTTATCATTTGGCTTGTTTGTTGAAACTGTCAATCAGTGTGTTATTTAAAAGTTTTCTACATGGGCACTATTGCTGATTTCTGATCATTAAACATTTGGTTAACAAAAAAAAAAATTACACACACACACACGCAGATGACTCCAATTTTGACATGGGCAGCATGATCATGTAAGGGCAAAAACTGCCTTTGTTATGATAGCTGTATTTCACATATGAAATCTAACAGTGGTTCTTGTTGTTCCTGCCTACTGTACTTCTCATCTGAAGTGAATTCACTTAAGAGGTACTATCCCACTTCTGCCTTTGCTTCATTATTTTACATACTGTGATTTAACTTTAATTTTTTAAATGAGAATTAAAATAGGTAGATAATTAATGCCAAAAGAATGATGCTGTATTGTAGTGCTTTTTATCCTAGCTGAAACTTCAGAATACAATGATATTTAGCCTTGAAGGACTTAGAAATTTTTTTAAAAATAGTCTTCTGGGTATCTAACTAAAATGTAAACCTACTCACTCAGACAATATGAAACAAGAACTTGGCCAGACAGGATTTTTCACTATAGCTCTAATTATGAACTTTATTCAGTAGAGAGGTTTTATCATATGAACAATTCCATGTTTTTCACTGAAGCACAATAAAAATAGGCCTTTAAAATGAGCATATGCTTTAAGAGCCTGAAACACAGTCAATAGGATCCATTTCCATGGACTCCAATGGACAGACAGTAGAAAAGAACTAAAAAAGCCCAATGAAGAGAGGCGAGATTGTCCATGTTAAGCACGTACGTATAAGGTGCTGCTGAATCAGAACAAAGGCCATTACGACTCTTTACTCGGATGCTTTTTACTTTCAGCAAAGTTTACCTCTTTATAGATCCACGTAGGTGAGCACATATGTATACATAATGGTACCTCCCCTATAAAACGCTTTCCTTAATATATTTTCATGTTAAAAAAATTCATTAGTTTGCTGGAAACAACACCCAAATCACCTAAAATCCACAGGAAGTGAATTCGTAACTGAATTTCTGTGTGAATTCCTTGCATTTTCTAAAACAATTGCTAATTTCATTTTCAGGATGTCAATGCTTTTTCAAGTGGACATCTGTTACAGACAATTTTCTATCATTAGTTTAAAAGAAAGATATTTTAAAAGGCAAAAAGTGAAAATCCTGGCCACTTTGCTATGCAGAGGCAGTTCTATGAACTGCCTGATTTTGACTAGGTCATTCTTTACAATGAGAAAACAATTTAAGGATGTAAGTGGAATGTTATTATTCAAAGAGAAACCCCTCTTTGAGATACAAATCCACACAACATAAGCGCGTTCAGAGATAACAAAAAATACAGATACCAACTGCTACACAACTGCCCCAGCAGTAATAGGCATGAAAACTGAAAATTTAAGGCAGCTTGGTCTAATATAAAGGCAGACCACTTTAGCGATAAAGTTTACAATCAAAAGAGTAAGTTCAGCTGTACAGCAAGCCATCTCAGTAATACAGGAGGGAGATGCACATACAATTCTAACATAGCTGTTAAACCCCACTCCAGTTAAAGCTTATGTAAACACAGAAAAGATTAAAATCTTATTATCTGCCTTGCTCCTACTTCTCTCATAACCTCCAAAGCAAATAATCAACTTGAGTGTAATCACAGTAACTAGATGCTCAGCAGCATGAGATCAACAGTAGCTTTTCTCCAACTATATCTTCTGATGCTTTTAAGCACAGAAATGAGACAATGTTAAGCACTCATCACCTGACAGACCTAACAAGCAGTGCCTTGGACTTCTCAGTGAGCCCGGAATAGAAAGCTACCAGCCCACAGTCTACAACGTGCATACAGAGACACTCCTGAGAGACTCAGGGGACAGAGCCAGAGAGAGAGCTCAGCCACTGATACACTACTTTGCTGCTTTATTTTACTCTTCCTGCAAAAGAATTAGATCTACAGCCGAAAAGTCTTCTGTGACTTGGGGGACACACATTGCCTCCTCACTATTTATACTTTGTTATTATGTCAATGCAATCAGTCTAATGTAATATATCATTCATATCATAATGAGTACCGCTGCAGAACTGTAAAATATAATAGCAATAATTAACTCTTACACTGAGGTTTTCTCAAAGTGTTTTGTAAAGAAAACAAGTACTCTTCCCTTATTTTCCCCATGAGAAAACTGAGGCATAGAACTGTGAAGTTACTTGGCCATTGCCACTTTCAGTCCAATAGCAACGCCAGGGATAGAAAAAAAAAACTTAAAAAAAGCAATCTTTAAGTCAAAGCTTTTAAGTCACACTTGAAAGCACGACTGAATAAATATAAGGGGTAACCAACAGTGCAGACAATGGGATAATCTTTGTTTCCTGCCATAAGACTCCCAATGCAGGTCAGGATTTCACCATATAAACTCAGTATCCACTGACACCAGTTGTTACTGTAACTTATTGCTGCGAAGAAAATGAAATACAATATCAAATAAAAGTCCACCATTATCCAGCTAACAATCTTAAACCGAAGAGGCGTACATGGGAAACTGAATGGACAGCCTCAATTTACCAAAAGCTGAATAATTTTGCCTTTGAGTCTCTCTGCTTTTATGCTTACAAAGTTATGTCTTAATCTTATAATTCTTTCCCCCCTTCATGAAAGCAGAAGAGTGCAACTTCTACTTTTGCCAGTCTGGCTTGCCGAGTAATGGAAAAGTTCCTTCCATCAGCTCAAGACATGGTTAACAAGAAGGGAATCTCAACCTCCTTGGTTTTTTTTTCAGTCAGAAATCCATCTAGGGCAATAATCAGCACGAAACCTTCATATATCCTGGGAGCAATAAAAAGTTTCAAAGAAAAAAAAATAAAACAGAGTTGTAAAGATCTCTTTTTACAGGTTATGGATATCAGGCAACTGGAAAGTCAGAGCAGGATAACTGTGGTAGGAATGAACCCACTGCTGGAGAACAACATAATTTGCAGGTCACGCAAACTAGAAAAATTAAAATGCATTTATTCTGCTTAACCTGGATCTTACTCTGTGTGTCATTTGAAGAATGAAATAATTGTTTCATTACTCATCATAACAAAGACCCATGAATTAGATGTATTTTCCTGAAATAACCCCTATAAATTCCAGAAACGTATTCTGCAAATGTTATGGAGTTGGGGCTGTAGAAAGAATCTGAGTTGGCTGGAGTACTGCTGCACATTACAAACTAAGACACAAATTAAAGATTACAGCAAAAGCTTAAATTGATCACTTCCAAGATGAATGAGTCTCTGCAAGTTGTTTCAATGTCTTTGGAACAGTGTCCATCACATAACCTTACGAGCAGTGCCATTCCTGTCTCCCTTGGTCATCATTAAACAAGCAGTAGTGAAAAGCACTTTCTGTTATTGTTTTGTTCCATAAATTTGGGGATGGATAAATCTTATTTAAGTTCTCTAAAGTGACAGTTCAGAGTGTTTTGGATGAACAGTTCTTTGTTGAGCTATGAAACTACAGTCAAAAGGCAGGTCAGAGCACAGCAAGCTATCATTCATGATTTCTTCTTCTCTCACATTAGGACATAACTCTGGGAACTGAATTAATTCATTTTACAGAGTCTTAGCTTTGGGGTTAAGATAATAAGCAAGGATGCCAGTAAACAGAAGTGCTACCCTTCTGACTGCAGTTGATATACACTTTTTTCAGCAGACAAAACACAGCTGCATCTTTTGAAGTTTAAGTTTTTCTCCTGTTTTCTAAGGACATACAACTTAACCCCAGAAGCTCTTTTCCTTACCACTTACATTCTCAGGTGCTGCCATTCCAGCACTTCTACAGAGCAGTGGTGAATCTTCATTGTGAAAATGTGTGCGTATGCTGCGATCTGTCTCTCCAAAAAGAGAAAGGACGCAGGTGCTTCCCAGAGCACAGTAAAGGAGAAACTTTCTTGCTGTCCTGGCAACATCTCCCTACACAGTGGTGATGGCGTGGAGGAAGTTTATTAGCCATTAAGGGGCAATTCCCCATGGGCCTGTACCCAGATGCTGGCCCAGCACGACCCTCCAAGCCCGCAGGGAACAAGCAGGACCACTGCACGTAGCACTGACAGATAACAAACGTACGGCTGGAGGGGGAGCGTGCCTGCGGAGGTCTCCCATTATTCTGTTGGGAAAAACAGAACAATGTCACGAAGCTTCAAAGCTCTTCAGCTCTTACAGGGTTTAGGAATCAATGATACCCCTGAAATATACCATCAATACAAAAGCTGTCTGAGGACAGAAAAAATAATAATGAAGTACTTTGTGTCTTAAAGCAATTCATAAGAAGTGTTAACACATGATGCATTAATTATAAAATCATACGAAGTCCAGAAGCTGACAGGATGGGAGAGCCAGAAACATCCAGCCCAGGACTGAGCTGGCAGCCTCTCCTGCGTATCTATGAGCTACCACAACAGCTCGTCCATCCAGATTTTGACAGATTTCTGAATCAATCTTTTGAATAATCCAAACTATGATCATTGCTGTACGTGGACCAATGTCAAGCCTTCACAGAGCAGGCATTTTTTTGGTCACTAATAACTTGAGGATTCAGGCTACATATACAAAAAAGCTGAGCAGTAAAAAAAAAAAAAATAAAATAAATATCTATTAACTGTATTGTCAAGTCAATACCTCCCCTAATTGAAAAAAATTTGTCAGGTGGGATATTCAGTAAAATGACATCTCCTCTCCCACGACAGATTACCTGGCAGGGGAAAAAAAAAAAAGTGCAAATCCATGATGCTGAGACCAAAACTAGGGTTTGCAACTCCAGTCAGGAGTCATAAGGGGCCATGTGGATCCAGAAATGGAGCCAAAAGACTGTCATGTCTTCATTTTCCAGTGAAAAAAAGCTGAATATTGAGGCTGTATAACCTGCTGTCACATCAAGACTGTAGAAGAAACACCCACAGCCGCTTTACAGGCCTGACAACCAGGATGCCTTTCCTCCTATGTGCCTCTCTGGATTCGCTATTCCACAGAGTAGCTTTGCCACATAGGAGTACAATCATGGAGATAATAAGCCAACTTTTAATGCATTTAGTCATGATAAATACTCTGGACTAAGAGGCTGTTAGTATTATCCAGTTTGCAAAGTGTACTTTGCAACTGTGAAATGTTTATGACCAGCCAAGTCTTAGTTAATAACTCAGCAGGACAATCCTATAATGTAGCATCTCATATAATGTGAAAGGCACAGTCTTGAAGCTATTTATACTTTGCTTCTGTATCCTTTTTATGAGACAAGCACATGAAATACTGTTTATCACCATTACAGGAACACAATTATTTGCTAAGTGCAGAGAAATATCTCTGGACAAGATTTTGACCAGCTTCAGCATTAAAAAAAAAAAAAAAAAAAAAAAGATTCTCGGACACCTAGAACCAATTACTTCATAAGCAATAGCTATACAAATAAAATATAAAAACAAGCACCTTCAAGCTGTTCAGATTGCCAGGAAATACAGAGCCTAATTTAGTATTGATATAAGCCTAATGGGAATTTACTGGGGTGCGTGTCAAGTAGATTTGCTTAAAGTAAGTAATTATTAAGAATGAGAAACATTTATATGGTTTACTTGTAATGTCACACGGGATACGTTTTTTAAAAAAAATTCTTTTTAAGGTCTTTTTTATTGTTCCTACAAAATGGACTTAACATTACAATTGTGTTACACTTCACTATGATACAGTACCTTTATTACAGCCAAATTCCCTTTAATTTTCTCAGCCTTTAGGCCACAAATCTTATAGTGCTACGCGGCGGTTATTTATTTCTTTTATTTGTTCGGTTTCTAACCTGGTATTCATTTTCCTCCACAGAGTATTTTGATTAGGTTCATAGTCATTCCAATTTGGATGAAGGAAAAAAATCCAAGCTTTATAATTTTGCACTTGACTGCCACAAAACTTAAATTTATTTGTTTTCTTTTTACTTTAAAATGATTTGTATAGTGTTTGGGATTTATGCCCAAATGGGCCTAGCTGACTGGTATAGTCATAGATCTTAGAAATATCAATTCCCTTTGAATGGCTTAAAAGCTGCATAGAATGTAAAACAGAAGTGGAATAAATGCTGGCTGGACATCTAGCATCACATTCAGAACTGCAAATTCATCTTTCTAAAACAACCTATCTTGTTCAGGATAGCCTCAAACAACTCACACCTACTTTCCAGCTAGTTTATGAGATCTCAGAATTTACTGTTTGTTTCATGTTGACAATATAGCATTTGACAGCTGGTGGGGTGGATGGAGGAAGTATATGTATAGGAATTTATGCTTCTGATAAAGCTTAGTTATCTTCTGAATTCTATTCCAACCTCTTATATTTTGATGAAGCTCATCGATCTATAACATTACAAATTAACAGATTACATTAAAAGTACCGATCTATTTCCCAGTTATTGTCAGTCAATATTTGAAAGACCCTAGTGTATGTTTGCTACTTTAAATTTCAAGTCATCTGTTTTTAATATCTGGGTCTATTGATTTGCTAACACTCGGCAACGCAACAATTGAGAAAAGTCACACATTGCAATACAGAAAATTCATCTTTCTTACTCAGTTCAAATCATCTGACTTTTGGTATCTACCGTATTGATGTCTACACCTGAATGAGTTGCTTTGAACTCTTACTGCGCCAGTGGAGATAGAATCTACACAGACAATGGAATTAAACTCAGCATAAATTTGGCATTTATATTTGGTCAGACTGTAGGCTCTACTGACCATACTGACTCAGCCTCCCAGCATTGTGATGGGAACCTAGACAGTTAGGTTGGGTGTAGATCACTACACTGGAGATACCGAAAATTAAGCAACATGAGTTCCGCTCTCAGTGTCCAAAAAGCAGAGTTCCCTTTACTTTCAGATGGGTTTGATAATGTCATTATAAAAATGTCTTTCACTGCATAACTGTAAATTAAAGGCTTCAGTATTTCCTGTATTTCCTTTTTGCAAAGAAACATAAAAGGCATTTCCCCTGAGTGAAGCAAACTTTTTACAACTTCCCTAGGCACTAAATTAAAACACCTGAAATTGTTTAGCTGTCAGCAAACCTGGATGACAATGTATAGAACACACAACAATTACTTCAAAGATTTGAGAGAAAATAGTAGAAGACATAATGTCGCATCCACTGAAGGCAGCAGGAACACTACCACTTGTTCAAATGCAAGCAGAACTGAATACGACCATTTTTTCACAAGAAAGTTTTGAACTATTTTGAAACACCTGTTTTCAAAAAATATAGATATTTTTAGAAATTAATATTCAATTTAGACGACTTTTTTCCCTGAGCGTTTTTCATTGCAAAACCTTTACAGTATTTCTAAAGTAAAAATAAAATGAAAACTGGGATTTCTTGCTTGAATAATTTTCAAACAAAAAGGGCAGTCTTAGCAAAATGTTACTGAAAAATCCAGATTCTCCCTGTGTAAAAATCATACTAACGTATTCTCTTTCAGCAGTTCAAGCCAGATGGGAAGATTTCATAGTACTACAATGATATGGAGAATCTTGTTCGAAGTTAGCACACAAAATGCATAAAATTTTATTTTCTTTCCAGTGCATTTAATAACTGGAACTATAGCTGGGATTCCCTAGAAGACCTCTGCATTTCCCTCACAATAATAAAACCACACAAGAAAACGTGTACACTGCGTGACAGAGAGCCGGCCATCTACGGATATGTAAGAGGAGGTGACTGCTGAGCCAAAGCAGCTGGTGCCTCCCTCCTTCCACACGATTTACCTCAGCCTGCCTCCCTGTCAGGTTAGTTACGTGACGCGAAATACACTCTTTTAATTTCAAAAGGTAAAAAGCTTTCTATTCCAATCAGAAATGTTACAATAAAACGTCCATGTTTCCATATCCTTAGTCAACATTTTCTTACCTCAGAGTCCCTTTTCAGAGCAAGAATAATGATTTAAAGTTGGAGCTTTTTTAGAAGACTGAAATCACAATTTCAAACCAAAATCTTTTGTTTGATATGTTCTACAGGAAAATAAATATTACTACTGGGAATGCTGTTTAGAAGTGTACGGGGGGGGCTGTGCCCAGGCGCTGGAAGCAGGGCCGGGAGCTCTCTGTGAGA
>NW_009624707.1:196137-201877 GCF_000690535.1 Cariama cristata | reverse complement strand
GGGGCGTGGGCCCCCCTGGGGTGGCCCGCAGCCGGTTCCAGCCGGTTCTGGAAGGTTCTGGAGCACTGCAGCCAAACACAGCTGAGCCCCTCAGCCACACTGCTGGCACCTTGGGGAAATGGATTTAATAAAGGGCAAAAACACCAGAAAGGAGAAGAATAAGGAAAAACATTGTGAGGAACAGCCCAGCGAGCACTTAGGTGGGAGAAGGGAGGTGGTGGTGCTCCAGAAAGTGGGGCAGAAACTTTTTGGGTTTTTAACATTGGTTTCCAAGACAGATTTCTACACAAAATATGTTTCTCAGATTTACAGAGAAAACCTTCCCTTGTGGCTGTATATTCATTGACAGATACAGCATATTATGAAACTTACAGATAATTTAATATAATTAAACTTCAGGTATAATCTGTAAGACTAGCCAAGAAAGAATATGGCAACTGAAAGCAATATTAACTCAGTGAAAGCAGCAAACAATGTTTACCTGATAAAAAGCCAAAGATGAGTAAACAGGACAGAGGTTGATGCCTTGTATAGCTCTTAAATTCTGCTCACAAAGCTAATTCTAATTTTATTTTCTATCGCAAATCCATTCACTTTAAATCTCCCTTACTGCCTGACATTAGTTCAGAGAAACAAGCATGTTTTTAGCCAAAGAAAGCCTGTGTTATGCACTAGATCAAGTCTAAATTAGAAACATTAGCAATATACAGATATCAATTAGATGTGTGAATTTTAATAATATTTTGCTGTTATACTTGCAAAAAACTGGGGGAGGTTTGGTATAACTTAATTCAAAGAACTAATTTAATGGTCATTCTCTTTTTGTTGTTATAGCTGAATTCTCTACAATGTATCTTACAGTATTTCCTGTAGACATTACCCTGATTAGTGCAGCTTAACATAGAGCAGCTGGCCTAGATGGTTAGATGTAAATGATGTAAAGGATGAAAGAGAGAAACTCTGTCGCTGCATATGCAAATACATTGCCATTTTCATCTCCATGGTTTTCATTGCTCCTTTAGTTATTTTTTTTTCCAGCAGAATATGCTGAAAAGCTTGGACTTTAATTACCGTTAAGAATGTGGAATGAAAATATATGATAAAATTATGGCAAATTATTTACCCTACTCCTCAGAATCAGCTTGATACTATATTATGATTTTTAAAGATGAAATTCCTGGTTTAAAATGTTTCTCTGCCCATCCTAAGTTTGGCTCTTTGGCTGTTTCAGGTATGAAGCCTCTGAGACAGAAGAAGGTCCTGACCGTCCTAGTGATGGACTCATCTTCTTACCGAGAACACCTCCACTTGTGTCTCCAACACAAGCTGCCAGAATACAGGTGGGCAAAAACCATTTCCTCAGAGCTGAACTGAGGAAGCCAGACAGCTCAGTGCTCAGGGAGTGGCAGAAAACTGCACCAGCCAGCCATCAGCACATACATTTCTGTTTGT
Source organism: Cariama cristata (assembly GCF_000690535.1). NCBI lineage: Eukaryota > Metazoa > Chordata > Aves > Cariamiformes > Cariamidae > Cariama > Cariama cristata. Next base: position 200,425 of record NW_009624707.1, on the reverse strand, counting down.
ATCCAACAAGATACAACAGTACATTTCCCTTAAGACCTGAGCTAGTTCATTCTAAACCAGCATAAATAACGTGTTTTTCTACACAATTAAGTTAATTCTGCTTATTATTCAGAGCAAGAGCCCGGTGTACTCCACAAGTCACTCATGTACAGCCCCTCAACTGAACAATCTGAAGGAGGGTGTACATATTTATGCAGAGAGACTATAAAAATGGGGAGAAGTATAACATGATAGCATGCGCAGCCTTTGTTTGCAATACATTTTACATTGATGGATTTCAAATAAACTAGCTATCACTTCACCACTCATAGGAATAAAACAAAATGGCACATTACAGAGAAATGCTATCTCAAAACAACAGCTGTATGCATACTTTGGCTATGAATGTAACTGGCACTCAGTCCCAGCAGCATTGCCTATTCTACCATCCCCCACAGGGAATCAATGCCTGATTACATTTAGCATGGCCTCTCTTTTGCTACCATCATTTCATCTGCTATGAAATCACAATTCTCTGTTTTCATTTCCTCCTCAAGCCTTCTTTGTCCCTGAATTCCTCCGATTACCAACTCCCTGTTCACAGTCTTTCTATATCTTTTAAGAGCCAGAGCCCACATTGGAGGTCTTTTATGTACGTTTTTCCCCTCCAGAAGCGAACCTGCATCCCTTCATCATAGAGTCTGCAAAAAAAAAAAATATCACTGCACCTATTTTGAGGCCATTCCACTGCCTTAAGATAGTCACATGTGAATAAAAACAACGTTTTCGGTCCTGCCTTCACCCCTCATCTGGGAGACACGCAATGACCATGACAGTAGCCCCAGTATCAATGACCATGACAGTTTCCTCTGCGAAGAAGCCGACTGAGCCTTCCAAATTTGGTGATCCTGATTTTGTTGGGTGTCTTCAGGGAGAACCTAGCAGAAATTTCCTGTCACCCAAAATACTTCTTGAGGGCATCTGATGAAGTTCGCCCCTTTGAAGTCATTCCAGATGCTTCATTGTCATTTTTGTATACTGCAAAGGGTCTCAGATACACCTCTATTGTGCCATTAGAGGTGAGAACTGAGTAAGGTACAAGGTTTTAGAAGTTCTGTATCCATGAAAGCCACTAAAATTAGGTAACACTGCAAAGAGTATCCTGAGTACACCCTCTCTCCCTCTCCCTCTCCCCCCCACCTCAAAACAAAAAGCTGTGCCCTGCATCAAAAGACTTACCCAGTGGTGGAAGGAATGTGTCCAAGCCTCACAGTAGTACTTTCATGTTGCTGAGGTGGAGGGGGAGGTGAGAGGGTGTCTGTTGCTTACTCACTTTCGTTCTTTAAGGTAATGTGAGAAGATGCATAGTATGTGAAGGAAGGAAAGCAGCACACTCCTCCAGGTTAATTGCGTTCTCAAATCAACATCCTTACCTTTGAGATTGTAACACAGCTGACTGGTGTAATATGAACATGTTGACATTGCTGCAGTTAATGCACAAGGATTTCTTGTTTACTGAAGACCAACCAATTCATCATAACAACAGCAATGCTGAATACCTTGAACAGTAAATGGATTTCCTGAAGTTTCTAGAATGTCCTCAAGACTCATCTATTAATCCTCCATTAATACCCATTAGTATATTAAGAATTGCACTAATGTTTCTCATGAACTATTTTCAGATTTTTTTTTTCTTATTATAGCATACGTTCAACACATTACAGAGTAAGGCAGGAATAAGCCCACAAGAGAACATAATGCTCTGCGAAATTCAAAACCTATTGAGAGTAAACCCAACTCATATTTCGGACACATCATCTTGGCTCTTCTTAGGAGGACATATAAGACCATATAGGCTTTTGAAAATTGAGCAGAACATACATGCAGAGTGATTTCCAGTGGATTTGTACTATATGCCTAACAGCCTGTCGCATTCTGTCATTTAACAGGCCACGTGGCAGCATGAGGCAAGGGAAGCCTGGTGTAAGGTACGTACTGATTCACCCAGCCAGCCATGCTGACTGGCCAACGGGCCAATGATTCCTCCCCTATGGCTACTGTGTAGTTACAACTGCTTTATGCTCCACAGAAGCTTTAATATGGACCTTTCTTCTCCAACCAATAACCGGTATTTTTAAAAGACCTTTAGCACAGTAACTTCAACACTCAGACAGATATGGCTGAAATCAGCCAAAAGTTCAAAAATTATCAAGGGGCGACCCACAGTCGGCAATGTAATCACTTAAACCTTATTTTCCTAAGAAACTAAGCTAAATAGTAATTATTTTATAAATGCCCCAAGCCAGGAAAACACATTAAATAAATTTCCAATTTTAAGTATGAAGAAGTCCAACCGAATAAGCAGTAGCATAGCAGAGGGGGTTTGAGTGCAGTAAAGCTTTGCACACCAACAAGTAAGAGAGCCCTCCCTCATACTGGTCTCATCTTCTCCCAACAACACTGGAAACCACTGGGACAGGCTTAATTTAAGCAGAGACTAATGAGCTCATGTCAGTTTCTCCTCTGATGAAGTAAATAAGAATTTTCTCCTTGTTTTTAGGAGGCTTTCCTTGATTTTATTTTTGCATATAGATTCTTTCTAACCAAAACAATGTGTACAGTATTGTTTTAGCATTCATGCTAATCTGTATGCACATATTTTTAATCTGAAGCTCAAACAAAATTTCAAGATGGGGAAAAATCATTTTTGAGAGACATTTCTTACTGATGATATAGCCAGTAAAATATGGCCTTACATTGCTCAATAACAGTAGCTAAAGTTGTGTTAATGACATTGCCTGCAAGAGTATACTATAAAATGTAAATAGTAGCATATAAAAATACTTACTTTATGCAGTAACCAATTATTTATAATACATATGAATAGATAAACAATTTTAATGTACCATTAAAATGACATTGCGTTTTTACTATCTTTTGCCCCCTTTTTCCTCTCAATTTTAAACAATAGAAAATCTAATGCCATGCAAAGAAGTTTACCATTTCTGTATAGGACATATACCGTATTTATAATGGAGTGCAGGAATAGACTGGTGTAAGCAAGCCTTTAACAAGAAGGAGGAATGCTCTTAAAAAATAAACATGAAATGAAAGATTCAAATGAATAGATGTCAAATCTTTAGTATGTTGTTACTAAGTTTCTTTCATCCCATTCAGCTACTCCACACTATACTGACAAATCATTAAAAATACAAAATATTTTTATTACTCCCTGTTTCCCAGACTTCCAATTCACTGAATTTTCATATGACCTTCTGTCTCTTTAAGAGTACAGCACAGGTCCAATGAGAACCATTCACTTGTTTTGCAATGGCAAAGTGGGCAAAAATAATCTTTGCTGTAGTTCAGCAGAACGATCTACCTCATACAAAAGCAACCCATAAAAATGACCCCATGTATGATGTTTGTGCTCATACACAAAGCTTTTTCAGATGGTCCCCAAAAGATTAGTCCCAGTTAATTTAGTGTTACATTAAACCCAACCACATCGAAAAAAGATATATACACAAGTGTTTAGGATTTCATATAAATACAAGAACATGTGCGAGAGATCAGACCACAGGTCCCCAACTGCTCAGTATCCTCTCTCTGACAGTGATCAGCTAGGAATGGTTAGAAAAAGTATGTAGGACAGAAAAAATACACACTGATACTTTCTAAATTATGTGCTCCTACCTATTGGCCATATGCAGCATAACTTCTTGAGCTTTGGACTGCTTGAGCCATAGGTGGTACCCACCTCTTACTACAAATCCACAGCTGCAGTGAATAAAAATGTGTCTTACTGCTAGCTACACATAATTCATTACTCTCTAGTCGCTGAATCTAAAAGTAGAAAAAATACGCTGTGACCTAGGTGACCAACTGCACACCATGAACAATAAATTGCAAATAATTCAAGCAAACAGTTTATGCCCATGAGCTAACGTTTGTTCACAAAATATTTCAACATTTGTGAATAATACATAAGTGAAGAGGAATGCCTGTTCATGAACAATTCACAGACAAAATAAATGCTACTTTAGCCAGATAATTCTTTTGTGACAAAGAGTTTGGCCAACTCCCATGCTCAAGAGAACTGCTAGGTGGTCTCCCTTTCTCTTCATCCCTTCAGGTCCCATCAGGAGGAATGCCAATGATTGAGGGATGGCAACTACTAAGTTGCCTGAAGTCCATCTCATCATTCTGACCCCTTTACTTCCCCCAGCATGAGACAAATGGAAATCAGCCAGGACCACAGCTCCACAGCTAATGTTTTCTATGTACTGTAGCTATTTCAAAGATGCTT